>NC_080381.1:102419356-102705752 GCF_014773155.1 Arachis stenosperma
AAGCAAAGAGCAAGGTTGGCGATGGACCTGACCCGCTATTTGTGCCACAAGCTTCAAAACTCTCTGCTGGCTTGTCATTATTCCTCTGCGTTATGTTGAATGAAGAATTGAAAATCAGTTTTTGGATAAAAGATGTGACGATCATTATGGTTATTTCTGAATTCAGAAGCATATGCATTAAACTGCCTATATGATACTAATGACTCTATCCACTGGAAAACAAACAACCATGGTCAAAAATTAAAATCCTTCACACCATATAAGAGCAGTTCGTATGTTATTTACCCACGGCATCAGTTTTTCTGGCTCGTGGTTCCATCCTTGGAATGAACCTTCATACTTATGCACCTTCAATTGTAAGAAATGAATATACTCAATGACCTAGATATAGTTCAAATAAAGCATTAATAATAAATAGAACACATAAAATCATATGAATTTTGAGTTGAATGCACGAAAAGAAAAGAAACATAATTTAGTAATGGCGTGTGCAAGTAAAGGAGAGGGAGATAAATGGAGAAGAGGGAAACTGACATCAGGCACAACAACTTGATCAACATCTGAGTTGTCAATGAGTTGAAAATATGCAGACATTGCTCACAAAAAGGGGATAGTAAAAAATATTATGATGATGAAATGTGAATAAAAGCCAATGAGACAGAAAAAACTGAAACATAAACAAAATTATTCAAATTCCAAACAACTCACACATACACATGCAAGCACCAAGTAGTAGAACGCAATTCAATAACTAATGTATGTCTAGTGGATCACATTTCAGAATTTCAAGATGTGACCATAATTCCTTACCTTCTCAAAATAAATACCATTTGTTATTTACTTCATTGATCAACAAAAACATTTTTTTTCTAAAAAAAAGAAGGAAACACACCTCTTCAATACTTGTGCTGTGATCTGTTGAAAGCTGAACAGCCCTCATTTTCAGTCCACAAAGGGATATCTCTCTGTTTTTGTTCATCATGTTAAGACGACTGTTTATGTTGTGCATTGAGACTCCTCTGAAATTGTGTAGCAGAATATCAAAGGCTCATAAACAACAGAAAAATTGTGGCATTTCCCTTATAATAGAAAAGGAGCATAAATACCTGAGCACTGGCTTTAAGAGTGAGATTTTCAGAGACGTCGCACTTGACTCTTGCATTGAGCCTTCCATCAGTCAATATTCTCCCCAACAGCATCAACTAAACCAAGCACAATATATCATCGTCAATGAGTGTTGGAACTTACAACAACGAAACGAAACTAAGCAAAATCAGAGGGGGGAAAGCACCTTGGGATGATCAATGAAGGTTGCACCAAACTCATAGTTAGCGGTAGGAATCTTAATAGTCTCCGTTGACTGAGAAGGGATCTCAGTAGGCCCCATTGAAATGTTGGTCGCAATCAGATTCCAACCAAGAACCAAATAAACAAATTAGATAAATATTTTTGCATAATTTAATTTGAAGTCAGCTTAAAGATATGAAGAGGTACCTGTGATTGAGGGAGAAGTTCTGGTTGAGCATCTTGGTGAAATTAAGTCAGCTTGTAAGTCAGCTTCTCATTGATTTTCTTCACAATTTCGGGCGGAGTTTTGGAGATGATCATGCCTTGAACTTGAACTAGCCTTTGTGCCAGAACAGGAACACCAACAATGGATTTGTCAATCTTTGAAAGCATTGGATGAGACTCAAACCAGTTAACATCATCAGCAGTTACCTTCTCCAACAAGCCTTCAGGAGACTTATCGGCCTTTGTTACAACAGCCAAGGTTCTCAAACCAGTTTTATCCACAGACCGAGACATTCTTATGGATTCACAAGTAGTAAAATCAACGGTAGCAGAAAGAACATTCAGAATAATGCTCTCTTCAGGCCTAATATACTCCATGATAATATCCTTGATCTGATCATAGATATTTTCAGGTTGGCCATGAACAGGAACCCTAGTTATACCAGGAAGATCCACCATTGTCAAGTTCCCTCCCAAACTAATGCTGACAAAATATTGTAAACAATTATAATTCAGATTCAAACCAATCATGGTCCTCAATCAAAAGTTTGAATTAGTAACTAAAAAAGAAACTGAAAAAGCACATAGATCACAATAAGAAATGAGAAAGCACAGCGATTACGATAAGCAAAAAAAATCATATGAATTTTGAGTTGAAGTCTGGGAAAAATATAATGCTGCCAATACGATGAGCAACCACTGCCACAAAACCAAAACCCTAGTTCACGCACCATATCGATTCGAACAGGGGGCAAGAGAGAGGTGGAACCGCGGCTGACGGTGGAACTGATTTTGGTCGCCATGGATCTAGGGCTTCTGCGAAGGTATGCGAGCCAGAACTGAAGGGGATAAAAGGAGAGAGAGGCGCGGCGGTGGTGGAGCTTGAGCTTGCTTTGTTCTGCGAACGAGAGACACAGGGGCTGTATTCTACTGGTTCAGTGTTTAAAGAAGAGGAGAAGAAGGAGAAAGTAGCTGCGGCGGTTAGAGTGGCCGGCGGTGGCGCTGTGGGTGAGGAAAGGAGAAGAAGAAGCTCGTCGGTGGTGGCGCTGTGGGGAATGCTAGGTTTGATTTGTGTGCTGTGAATGAATGGAGCTCGTGGATAAACATAACCCCAACCATCATAAACCTAAAATATCAAATATTTCCGACGGAAAATTTTAAATTACAGACGGATTTTCCGTCTGTAATAATTTAATAAAATGCAGAGTTTTGTCCATTTAATTACAGACAGATTTTCCGTCTGTAACTATTTTTCACGGAAAAAAATTAATTTTTCCGACGGAATTATCGACGGATTTCTTTTTCCGTCTATAATTTATGCTAATTCATTTTTTTTGTTTTTCGACAAAAAATCCCTCTGTAATTCCGTCTGTATTTCCGTGGGATAAAATCCGTCAGAAATATCCCTCTGTAATAACTACTTTTCTAGTAGTGGATGTGCCTGATGTAAGTTTTATCTTTGTTTTGCATTATGTTAATATAATTTTCTTTTATATGTTTCTATCAATATGTTGCTTTCTTAATTATTTTATTATTTTTTTTGAATATTGTAGGAGTTGAGAAATATAAATTTTCAAACTAATGCTTCACAAAGAAAGTCTTCTTTAGATATCTATTTGGAAGAGTCAACTCTTGATATGTACTCTAAAACGGATGTCTTGCCACATTGGAGGTCTCAAGCCCATCGCTTTTCTGATTTAGCTTCCATGGCTTGTGATGTGCTTAGTATTCCAATAACTACGGTAGCTTCAGAATCAACCTTTTCCATTGGTGCACATGTCCTAAATAAGTATAGAAATTATATTTTGGATAAGAATGTGCAAGCTTTTATTTGTGCTCGTAATTGGATACATGGATTTGAAGATGATGGTAATTTACTTTTTAATTTTTTTTGTTGACTTCTATTGGCAATAAATAATGAATGACTTGCATATTGTATTTATTTAGTTTTCTACTAACTAACTTTAAATTGTAGATGCTGAATTTGAGTGTCAAAATGAAAGTGACAAAGAACATTATAAAGATAAAGTGGATTCAATTAATATGATGCCTGGTATTTTATTAGTATTGTCTAATTGTTTCAAACCATGCATTTTTTAATTCAATTCTATGAAAAATCTTTTTCTGCCACTAAGTCACTAACTTTTATTTGATAATTTATTTTTCTTTCTATTGCAGGTGTTGACTAATTTGGTGGATTGGATAAAAGATTTTGGGGATTACATTGTTTGCTGCTTTTGTAAAATATTTGCATGCCATGTAATCTGTTAAATACTTTCTTTTCACCTTTGTGTGACTTTTTGGTAGAATTATGATGTTGCTATGTTGGTTTATAATACTCTATTAACTATATGAGGGAAATTACAAATACCCCTTTAATTAGAAATATTAGAATTAAAAATATGGAATCACTAATTGGATGTGAATGTGGTTCTGTTTTGAGTTAAAACAACAAATTTAGAATATAATAGTTGTTCCGGGGGTTACCTGAAACGTGTAGCTCGGTCGTCTGGAGATGCCCGAGGTGGGGGTTCAGGGACCCGAGCTTGACATGCAGAGTGGTTGGTGGTTGTACCTGCAATGACACTCCGATGCTTAAGTTAGCATGGGTCCAAGCAGATATCGTGTAGAATCAGAGTCTGAGTTATACCTGGGTGCTCCAGTGTATTTATAATGGTGAGAAGTGACCTTCTTAGATAAGATAAGTTAGTTATCTTATCTTATTTTTATCTTATCTTTGGGTGAGGTCAGCTTATCTTCAACGGAACCGCCTTTATCTTTCTGGGCTTTGGCTGCCTTTAGATTGGGCTGCGTTCCTTCGTTTTGGGCCTGCTTTGGGCTCCTTTGGCGAGTTGGCCGAGCTCTTTGAGAAGAGGTCGGGCATTTAGCCGAGCTCTTTGAGAAGAGGTCGGGCATTTAGCCGAGCTCTTTGAGAAGAGGTCGGGCATTTGGCCTGAAGAGGTCGGGCATTTGGCTTGAAGAGGTCGGTCGGCTTGTCGCTAAACATCCCGGGTCGGACAGCTTGACCCAGGGTATGAACAGTGCCCCTGCTTGAGTTCGATCTTTCCATGAGATCGTGCTTTTCAGAGCTTCGATCTCTTTGGAAGTAGTGCTCAAGCATCTGTCTTGCTTGTTTCTTCATTGATTTGCAATCTTTTGCAGATTTTCTAGAGGTTTGGTACTTCACAGTCCGTCCTCTTTTAAGTAGAAGTGTGGGTTTTCTACCCTTGCTTTCTGGATCACGCCTTGCTTTTGTGTTGACAACCCTCTGCTTTGGTGAAGTTATCCTTGCGGCTTGATATCCGGACTCTTAGTAACTTGTCTGATGACTTTTTAGTGTTCTTTGTATAGAACCTTTTTAGTCTCGGATGACATACGTAGCCCTGTTTGAGATTGTGCCTTTTTGAGTGGAGTTGTATCCCTTTTAGCTAAGCACTTTTGAGCCTTAAGGTTTTTCTTAACCTTTTGGCTTGTTCTTTTTTGAGATTGTACTTGCGCCTCTTCTTAGCTGACGTCGACCTGTACGACTTTGCCCCTGCTTGAGTTCGATCTTTCCGTGAGATCGTGCTCTCTTTGGGGGAAGTCGTACTCAAGCATCCTGATTTTGGTCGATCTTGAGTAGTTTTATTTTGTGCGAGTTTGGCATTGCCTTTTTTAGTTGGTCTGAACAATTTTGATAGCCTCGTCATGGAGCTGTGGCCTTTTGGGCAAAGCTATGTCCCTTTTAGCGCACGCTTTTCGTTGGTCCAATTTCTCGTGTCGACGAGCTGTAGCTTTCGTTGGTCCGACTTCTTGTCGGTCCAAGCTGTGGTTTTCGTTGGTCCGACTTCTTCTTGTCGGTCCAAGCTGTAGCTTTTGTTGGTCCGACTTCTTGTCGGTCCAAGCTGTGGTTTTCGTTGGTCCGACTTCTTCTTGTCGGTGCAAGCTGTAGCTTTTGTTGGTCCGACTTTTTCTTGTTGTTCCAAGCTGTAGCTTTGGGCCGACTTTTTCATGTCGGTCGCTTTTAAGTTATTTCTAGTAATCCTCTTTATTGGACCTCTGTCAGGTCTCTTTCAGGGATTACTTTTTATAACTTTTTGTTTATGGGATGACTTCTTTACGTCAGTCCCTTCTCCAAGTTATTTTTGTAATCCTCTTTCTTGGACCTTTGTCAGATCTCTTTCAGGGATTACTTTTATAACTTGTCCGTTGTAGGAGACCGACTTCTTTATGTCGATCTCTTCTAAGTTATTTCGTAACCCTCTTTCTTGGACCTTTGTCAGGTCTCTTTCAGGGATTACTTCTATAACTTTATTATTGTAGGAGACCGACTTCGTCATGTCGATCTCTTCTAAGTTATTTCATAATCCTCTTTCTTGGACCTTTGCCAGGTCTCTTTCCAGGGATTTGCTGATAACTTGGGTTGACTTGGTCCGACTTCTCAACGTCGGCCAGTCTTTAAGTTACTATTTTAGCAATCCGTAAGACCTCGTCAGGTTCTTTTTTTGGATCACTTTCGATAACTTCTTACATTATTCTGTGTTCATCTTTGCCGATTTTGTCGTGATCGGGCGATGATTTTGGTGTTTCACCTTGCCGACCTGCCGTAGTCGGGCGTCTTGGTAGGAAACTTTTTAGGGAATCTGCAATCTTTTAAACAATAATATAAAGATAAGAGTGTGTACATGTTAGTACTTTACCTTTCTAGGTCGGGCAATTTTTTTGGATCTCGGCCTGGCGCCTTTTTTAGATTGCAGGCATGCCATGACCTTGGTAGCTCTTGCCCTTCAAGTTCGGGCAGTCTGTAGCAACCTTTCCCCAGTTCTTCTAAACAACTTGGTATGGTCCTTTCCAGTTGGGTGCTAGCTTTCCTTCTCCAGGTTGAGTTGTTCCGATATCATTTCGGATTAGGATAAGGTTGTTGTTGGCAAAGCTTCGCTGTACTGTCTTCTGATTGTATCTTGAGGCCATTCGACGTTTTTAACGCCTCTTCCTTGATCGGAGCTCTCTCTCGGACTCTTGGAAGTAGGTCGAGTTCTTTCCTTTGGATTTGGGATTTGACCTCTTCATTGTAGAAGATCATTCTTGGGGGGTCCTTCTTCGATCTCTACTGGGATCATTGCCTCCATTTCGTAAATCAATCGGAAGGGTGATTCCCCCGTGGTGAAGTGTGGAGTTGTCCGATATGCCCATAGGACTTGTGGGAGCTCTTCAGCCCAAGCTCCCTTTGTGTCCTTTAGTCTCCGTTTTAACCTAGCTAGTATGACTTTGTTGGCAGCTTCTGCTTGTCCATTGGCTTGTGGGTGTTCTACGGATGTGAATTTGGTGCTTTATTTTCAAGTTAGCCACTCTTTTCTTGAAACCTGTGTCCGTGAATTGAGTGTCATTGTTTGTGGTGATGGAGTAAGAAACCCCAAACCTTGTAATAATGTTCTTGTACAAGAATTTCTGACTTCTTTGAGCAGTGGCATTAGCTAGGGGCTCTGCCTCAATCCATTTTGTGAAGTAATCCACCCCTAAAATGAGGAACTTGACTTGTCCCGATCCTTGGAAAAATAGTCCAAGGAGGTCGAGTCCCCTCTTTGCGAACGGCCAAGGTGATGTTACACTGATGAGCTCCTCTGGTGGGGCAATGTGGAAGTTGGCATGCTTTTTGATGTAAAGCTTTGACTTTGTATTTGGGTTTTTGCTCTGTTGTTGCCTCCAAAGGGTGCCCTTGGACTTTTGTGTGAGTCCTGGGGTTTCCCTTTTACTGCCACGTCTGTCACTTTATGTTTTACTGTTATTGTCCGAGTTGTTTCCTTATTTGCCCGAGTTGTTTGGTAGTAATTCCATAGTCGACCTATGTCTTTGAGATGTCTACTAAGATCCCGGACAGCGTGTCTGATTAGCTGGATTTCATAGTTTAAATGCGTGTTACTGTGGCTGACCCTGAGTACATCCCTTATACCGCCTTCGAGACCGATTTGTTGTGGTCTTGTAATGTAGCTCGGATGAGGCTTCTGTTATTGCCCCTTGGTTGGCTAGTTTTGAAAATGCATCAGCTCGGGCATTCTGCTCTCAGGGTATGTGTCGGACCTCATATCCCCGAATTGTCCGAGCTGTTGGTGCTGGCTGCATTAGCTCGGGCATTCTATGTGTCAGACTTCATTTTCCCCGATTTGTCCGAGCTATTTTCTGTTTTTGTCCAGAGTCCCCTGGATTGTCCGAGATGTTCTCTGGTTTTGTCCAAGGTCTCCCGAATTATCCGAGCTGTCCTCTGTAGGATTCTTCCAGCTAAGTTTGTTTTCTGCAGGATGCCCTTTATTGGCTGGTTGGTTTGGAACTCTGATAGTGTGAGCTTGAAAGTATGGGTGGAGTCGTCGAGAGGTGAGTATGAGGGTGTAGGCGAACTTTTTCTATCTGTTGATAGGTTAGTTCGGTCCCTTGTAAAGCTTTGCTGATGAAGTAGACGGGTTGTTTCCCACTTTCGTCTTCTCTGACTAGTGCTGAGGCTATTGCCTGACTTCCCACTGCGAGGTATAATGAGTTCTTCATTTTCCCGTGGTCTGGAAAGGATGGGTGGTTGCCCCAAGGATTTCGAAATCTCGGAAGGCTTGTTCGTACTCCGTTGTCCTTTTCAACTCGTCTGACCTCCTTGGTGTGAGGTGGACGTTCAACTCGTCCGACCTCTTTGGGGTGAGGTAGATGTTTAACTCGTTCGACCTCTTTGGTATGAGGTGGACCTTCAACTCATCCGACCTCTTGGTTGTGAGGTGGACCTTCAACTCGTCCGACCTCTTTGGTGTGAGGTGGACCTTCAACTCGCCCGACCTCTTCGGTGTGAGGTGGACCTTCAACTCGTCCGACCTCTTTGGTGTGAGGTGGACCTTCAACTCGCCCGACCTCTTTGGTGTGAGGTGGACCTTAACTCGCCTGACCTCTTCCGTGTGAGGTGGACCTTCAACTCGTCCGACCTCTTTGGTGTGAGGTGGACCTTCAACTCATCCGACCTCTTGGTTGTGAGGTGGACCTTCAACTTGTCCGACCTCTTTGGTATGAGGTGGACCTTCAACTCATCCGACCTCTTGGTTGTGAGGTGGACCTTCAACTCGTCCGACCTCTTTGGTGTGAGGTGGACCTTCAACTTGCCCGACCTCTTCGGTGTGAGGTGGACCTTCAACTTGCCCGACCTCTTCGGTGTGAGGTGGACCTTCAACTCGTCCGACCTCTTTGGTGTGAGGTGGACCTTCGACTCGCCCGACCTCTTTGGTGTGAGGTGGACCTTAACTCGCCCGACCTCTTCCGTGTGAGGTGGACCTTCAACTCGTCCGACCTCTTTGGTGTGAGGTGGACCTTCAACTTGTCCGACCTCTTTGGTGGTGAGGTGGACCTTCAACTTGTCCGACCTCTTTGGTGTGAGGTGGACCTTCAATTCGCCCGACATCTTCGGTGTGAGATGGACCTTCAACTTGTCCGACCTCTTTGGTGGTGAGGTGGACCTTCAACTTGTCCGACCTCTTTGGTGTGAGGTGGACCTTCAATTCGCCCGACATCTTCGGTGTGAGGTAGACCTTCAACTTGTCCGACCTCTTTGGTGTGAGGTGGAGCTTAAACTCGCCCGACATCTTCAGTGTGAGGTGGACCTTAACTCGCCCGACCTCTTCCGTGTGAGGTGGACCTTCAACTTGTCCGACCTCTTTGGTGTGAGGTGGACCTTCAATTCGCCCGACATCTTCGGTGTGAGGTGGACCTTCAACTTGTCCGACCTCTTTGGTGTGAGGTGGAGCTTAAACTCGCCTGACATCTTCAGTGTGAGGTGGACCTTCAACTCGCCCGACCTCTTCGGTGTGAGGTGGACCTTCAACCTGGCCAATTCTTTGTTATGTGGTGGGCCTTCAACTCGTCCGACCTCTTTCTCCTTTTTGCTTTTGATTGGGCGAGGTGGTGGGATCTTCTCCGATTGATCTTCTCTTTTCTTGGACTCTTTATCCTTGTCCCGTGGTGGGTTAGGAGAATTCGGTTTTTTAGCTTTCTCCTAGTCGAGAGTTCTCTTCCATGTTGATGTATTTCTGTTCCCGTTCCTGTACCTCGTTCAGAGATGTTGGGTGCTTCTTGGATATTGAGTGGCTGAGAGGTCCTTCTCTTAGGCCATTGATGAGTCCCATGATGGCCGCTTTTGTTGGAAGACTTTGTATGTCAAGGCATGCGTTGTTGAATCTTTCCATGTAGCTGTGAAGGCTTTTCTGATCTCCTTGTTTAATTCCCAGCAAGCTTGAAGTGTGTTTGGCTTTATCCTTCTGGATGGAGAACCTGGCGAGGAATCTTCTTAACAAGGTCGTCAAACTTGTGATGGATCTTGGAGACAAACTGTCGAAGCACCATATTGCTGTCTTCGTTAGAGTAGTCGGGAATACTTTGCATCGAATGGCGTCCGATGTGTCGGTGAGGTACATTCTTCTGAAATTACTGAGATGATGGCTTGGATCCAAGGTGCCGCCGTACGGGATCATGTCGGGAGCCTTGAAGTCCTTTGGGACTTTAGCTTTCATGATATCTTTGGTGAATGGGTCTTGATCTTTATAGGGGCTGTCTTCGTGACCGGATCGAGTTGTTTTTGGCCTTGAGATCTGCTTCGAGTTTTAGGAGCTTGTCCTTTAACTCGTGGCATCACCTAACTTCCCTTCGTAGGTCTTTCTCAGCTTCTTGTTGATGTTCCACCTTTTTTTTCGAGTTGCTTTAAGCGATTTTGAAGTGCCTCCATAGCCTCCTCTTTTGGCGAATTCTCGCCTTTGGTGGGTTGAAGAGTATCTTTTTGGTGTAGTATCCGCGTCTTTGTGCGGTGTTCTATCCTCTAGATCTGAATCATGGTCGTTGTCATGGTTGTCCGCCATGGTGATGGGATGACTTCCAGGTTCCCCGGCAACGGCGCCAATGTTCCGGGGGTTACCTGAAACGTGTAGCTCGGTCGTCTGGAGATGCCCGAGGTGGGGGTTCAGGGACCCGAGCTTGACATGCAGAGTGGTTGGTGGTTGTACCTGCAATGACACTCCGATGCTTAAGTTAGCATGGGTCCAAGCAGATATCGTGTAGAATCAGAGTCTGAGTTATACCTGGGTACTCCAGTGTATTTATAATGGTGAGAAGTGACCTTCTTAGATAAGATAAGTTAGTTATCTTATCTTATTTTTATCTTATCTTTGGGTGAGGTCAGCTTATCTTCAACGGAACCGCCTTTATCTTTCTGGGCTTTGGCTGCCTTTAGATTGGGCTGCGTTCCTTCGTTTTGGGCCTGCTTTGGGCTCCTTTGGCGAGTTGGCCGAGCTCTTTGAGAAGAGGTCGGGCATTTAGCCGAGCTCTTTGAGAAGAGGTCGGGCATTTAGCCGAGCTCTTTGAGAAGAGGTCGGGCATTTGGCCTGAAGAGGTCGGGCATTTGGCCTGAAGAGGTCGGTCGGCTTGTCGCTAAACATCCCGGGTCGGACAGCTTGACCCAGGGTATGAACAATAGTTACTCAAATCAAATGTATTTAGTTGTTTACTAGAACTTTAATTTTATTTGTGTCAAACAGGATTTTTTTGTCCAAATATATACACCAGTTTTTTTTTTTTAAATTGGACTTTTTAAACTTTTTTTTCAAAAAAAAATTCAAAAAAAATTTCAACAGATATACGGGCCAGCCCATTTAACCCGTTGGGCTGGCCATAAACAGTTCGGGCTATAAAATTTAGGCCCGCAAACAAAGTGGGCTTAAATGGGTTAACCCATTTAACCTGTGGACTAATCGGTCTGGGCTTAAATAGGCTAGGCTGGCCCATTTGACAGCCCTAGTCATGCCTTGTTTTTGTTTTGGTGAGAGCCCGATAAAGTTAACTTAGTTAACTTAGCGCTCCTCAGCATTGAGCGCTGATGCCTTGTGAATTTGGCATCCTTGTAGCGATCGGTTTGAAAACTTAACGTAGCGCTTCATTGCTTTATATTGCATGCTTTTATTGAAAGTGCTAATGCATTAATCGTAGAAACTAATGCAAGCATGTAATGCATTATCAATTGCCAATTGGCATAATTAATTAAAGCTTCATGCATGCTTTCATTACATTTTAATTAATAAAGCCAATTGCATTAGAAATGTATGGTTTTAATAATGCTAATGCAAGTAACGTTAAAGCATTCATTCATTTAATTCATTGGCTTTAATAATCTTCATGCATGCATTCATTTCGGCCAATTAATAATCAAATGCATGCATGCATATGTTTACTTTATGCATTAACGTAACTTGATTTGCCAAATGGGCATTAGTAATGAAACTTTCATGCATGCATGCTTTAATTATCAATGAGGCATCATTAAATGCCACAGCTCCATTGTCATGGTCCACGCTTTTAAAAGCGTGGCCTAAGGCTCCAAAGTGTGCTTCAACTCCAAAATGTGCTCCAAAATTCTTCTTTTCTTCTTTTTAGCTTATTTTGTACTTTTTTGCTTCTTTTTCTTCTTATTTTCTACAAAATTTATGAAATCAAAAGATCAAAGAAATATACCAATTAAGCACAAAAACATTCAATATTTAAGCACAAATCATCAATTTCTTATATGAAAAAACATATAAAAACATGACACGATGACATGTCATCACAAATCAACTAACAAAGAAAGGAAATTCAAATGGTGTAAAGGTCTTAGCAAGGGTTGATGGTTAAGGATCTCTATCCTTGTTACCAACCACAATATGATAATTGCAAGGATCAATCCCATTTAGTCATCCTTTAACAAGTGGAGGAAGGTCAAATGAGCTTCATTAATCCTAATCCATAAGTCCTAGCCATCTCACCAATTGAATTAGTGAAGACTAGTGTTAATGGAAGCAAATTATCAATCATTTGGACATTAGTAACTCAAGATCACCCAAATTACCAACCCAAGCCAAGAACACAAAAATATACTCTATAGCTAAAAGTAACATTTCATCAAACACTTAGAGTGCAATAAAAGTAAACATCATAAATTGCAAGAATTAATAAAAGTCATAACTAACACAAATAAGAAATCAATAATAGCAACTAAGGCAAACATCAAAAGACATGAAAGCATAAAATTGCATTAAAAGAGAATTGAAATTGACAAGAGAGTTTATTAAATAAAAGGCAAAATAAGGAAATTAACAAGAGAAGTAGATAAACTAAGATACTAGAACATATAAAAGTGAAGGAAAACTAAATTGAAGCAAGAATAAAATCTAGATCTAAGAAGAAATTGAAATAAAAATCCTAAAACCTAGAGAGATGAGAGAGCCTCTGTCTCTAGAATTCTACATCTATCTAAAACAAAAACTTATGGAATGTGTGTAATGTCTCCCATCCTCCTTCACTCCTAGCCTCTAATCTGCAGACTGGGCTCGAAACTGGGCCAGATATGAGCTCTAAAATCGCCCCCAACGTGTTCCCTTAAGTGAGGCACGTGACGTTTGTCACTCGTACACGTCAGCCATGCATACGTGTTGTCGAACTTTGCACAATATCACGCGTACGCGTCAGTCACGTGTACGCGTCGGTGGACGATGCTTCTGGTCACGCACACGCGTTAGCCGTGCGTATGTGTCGGGACCAGCTTCTCAAATCTTTAATTCTTTGTGTTCCTTCCACTTTTGCATGCTTTCTTTCCATCCTCTAAAATATTCCTGCCCTGTAAACTCTGAAATCACTTAACAAACACATCACGACATCGAATGGTAATAAGAGAAGATTAAAAATTAGCATTTTTAAGGCTTAGAAAGCTTGTTTTCATTCCAATTGTTGCGCTTTGGGGAGATTGCCTTGTTCTGCTATTTGGTGGAAGATTTCCGTAATGGGAGTGGGTAAGGGGGTATAGTTTGAGAATCTTCCCACCCTGGGTGGTCAGTTGGTGTTTATTGGTTTGGAGTGTTCTTTTTGGAGCTCTCTTAGCGGTGGGTTATTATGAGGTACCGTGTTGTCGTGCTGCGATTTGTTGGCGCCCATGACTTAGCTTACCTCTTCATTGTTTATGTATTCTCTTGCGAGCTTTGAATTTCATCCATGGTCGGCTTGGTGGTGAGGTGTTCCCGGAAGTCCTCGTTCATGAGGTCGTTGGTCAGACAAAGATTGGCAATCGAGTCCCTGAGTCCGTTGATGAATCCATATTTGACGATATATTTTGGTTTGATTTGAGTGAATTTCATCACTTAAACCCACATTTATTCATCCAAATAGCATACTTTTTTGTTCTCTCCCTTAATTTATCTTAATTGTGAAAACATGCTATTTTGTGCTCATTTTAATCACTTTTATCCCACTTTTATCCCATTCGATACCTTGATGGTTTGATGAGTGATTTCAGGTGTAATAGGTTGGAATGACTTGATAAGAGTGGAAGAGAAGCATGTAAAAAGGGAGAAAACATGAAGAAAACAAAGAAGAAGCACACATTGGAGTGTGCGTGCGCACAACTCACTGCGCGTACGCACCAGAACCACTAAGCCATGTGTGCGTACGCACGACATCCTGTGCGTACACACGAGAGGAAAGCAGCAAGTGTGCGTACGCACACGTCTGTGCTTAGCACAAGTCCCAGTACGTGACTCATTTAATAGAAATCGCTGGGGGCAATTTCTGGGCCTCCAGAGCCCAGTTTTTGGACTTTCTGAAGCTGATTCTTTCTATAACAAAGAAGGTCTCTTTCCATGTGAAGCGGGGAGAAATTAGGTTTAATTTAGCATTATGTATGTTGTTTTCTAGAGAGAGAAGCTCCCCCTTCTCTCTAGAAATTTGTGTTCTTAGTTTATTTCCTTTGTAATTTTCCTTTTTAATTCTTGTTTTAATCTAGTTTCTTCTACCTTTCCTTGTTTTCTTGTCTTAATTTCATTACTTGATCTTGTCATTTTCTCAATTCTTGACATTTTTGTGTATTTACACTCTTGTTACTTTAATTTACATTTAATGCAATTTTATGTTTCATGCCTCTTTATTGTTTAATTGAGTTATTATCTTACTTTCCTTGCTTTTAGTAGATATAGCATTTATTATTTCTTGTTATTTTGTCATGCTTTATTTTCATGCCTCCTAAGTGTTTGATAAAATGTTTGTGTTGGTTTTAGCCTAGTTTTTCTCACCCTTGGTTGGAAAATTGTGTGGTTTGGGTGAACTTGAGTGGTGGATGTCCATTCCACATTGTGTGGGAGTTGTTAATTAATTTGGTTTTCCTTGACTCTAAGTGACCCATAAATAGTGTTGACTTAGGACATAGGGATTGAGATTAATTATGCCTAGTTGACTTATCCTCGATGTAGTGTTGACTAATTGGGATTACTCCACACACAATTACCATGTTTGTGGTCCACAACTATGATAGCAAGCCCTAATTATCCGATTCTTTCCAAGAGTTCTTCTTGTCATTTAATTTCCAATTGCGTTGCTTTTAATTGCTTTGAGTTTTAATTTCTTGCACACCTATTTTACTTTCCTGCCATGTAACTCCTTAGATGCTCATTTAATTTCTTGCGCTTTAAATTTCTTGCCTATTTCAATCAATTCCCCTTACTCCCTTATAGCCAATAATGACATTCAATTGCAACTCCTAGGGATACGACTCGGGATTTTAAACTCCCGGTTATTGTGTTTTGATTGTGACTATCTTTTGATTCAAATTTAATTGTTGGCCAATTGTTGGGTTGGGAACTACACGTACAACGCCGTTCTTATTTTTGAGAAAAATTCTGAACCCACTTTAGACCTTTATCAAATTTTTGGCGCCGTTGCCGGAGAGTTGTAATGGTGTATGTTTTTGGCTATTGTGCATATGTGAATAGTGTGAATAGCTTATTTTTGGTTGTTTGTACATATGTTGCTTGCTTTTGGTTAATGTGAATATGTTAACATGTGAATACGTGAATAGTTTCTTTTTTGTTGATTGCTTGCTTTTTTTGCTAATTTTGGGAGTTCATTTTGTTTGTTCTCATTGCCTTTGGTTTCTTATTTTCTTTTTATCCTATGAATTCTGACCCATTGCATTATGAGTTTTGTTGCTATTGTGAATAGGAATTGGGAATTTCAATTGCTTGTTACCAACATGGAATGAAAGGAATTCACAACAAGATGTGGGTGCGCAAGTTTTGGAGTCTCAAAAGCCTTGGAGAATACAAGCTTGGGAGGGATTTCAAGGAGTTTTTATGAGAGCTCTCCATAAGTCCAACTTAAGGACATTAAGCCAAAGTGCTAGGTGGGGGACACCCCACCATGGTAGCATCTTTCTTACCTCTTCTCTTTGTTTGTTGTCTTGATTTATTACATTTTTATTTATTTTGGTTTGCTTAGAATTAGTTTAATTTTGAGTTTATTAGGTTAATTTGCATGAAGGTCATGAAATTTTAAATGTTTAAACGTTTTGGGGGTTAAGCTTTCATTGAACTAAGGCTTGGTACCTTAGAATTTTAAGAAATTTTTTTTTTGGAAAACAGGGCATCTGTGCATGCGCACATAACTTGTATTTTTTGCGTCTTGTGCGTGCGCGCCGACCTTTGCGCACACACACTAATGATTATGCCTTTGCTCGCAGCGCCAGAACAGCTTGTGCGTTGGCGCTCCCCTGTTTTCCTTGACCTGTGCGTATGCACTCACTTGTACATACGCACACGCCGCACAGGCTTATGCGTCCGCACGCTACCTTGCACTCTCTCTGGTGGGGGCGCTCGCACAATCTGTGCGCGTGAACCCCTTCTCTTTTTGGTTCTGTGCGCGCGCAGGGACCTGTGTGCGCGTGCACACATGATCCTTCGTGAAAAAAAAAAAGTCTTCTGTGCGTGCGCACACCCTATCTTTTCCCTCTTCTTCCAGGAGCGCTCGCAGAGAGTGTGCAAGCACACACCTATCTTTTTCCTCATAGTGTGCGTACGTGAATTGATGAGTCCATATTTTTTTATATATTTTGGTTTGATTTGAGTGGATTTCATCATATAAACCCACATTTATTCACCTATATAGCATACTTTTGTGTTTTCTCTCTAGATTGTTTCTAAATGTGAAAACATGCATTTTTGAGCTTAAATTAGTGATTTTAATCTCACTTTTCTGCCATTCGATGCCATGGCATGTTTGTTGAGTGATTTTAGGTCCTAGAGGAAAGTTTGGCAAGGCAAAAGTGGAAGGAAGCATGAACAAAGGGAGAAAACATGAAGAAAACAAAGGAGGAGCACACAGCCATGTGTGCGTACGCACAACTCCCTGTGTGTACGCACAGGTACCAGTGCATGCCTTCATTAAAATGCACGTGCACTCGCATTTTGGGGCTCTTTTTGGCCCATTTCTGAAGGCTTGAGGCTGAAATCAAAGGCCATATCAAGGGGGCAACATCTCATATGAAAACATTAACTTAAAGAACTATCTTAGAGTAGGAAAAGCACGTAGTAAAAGTAGGAGTAGTGTAAAGTAGAAAATTCTCTCTTAGGGTTTTAATTAGGGTTTGTAGAATTTTATAGTTCAAGTTTTGCTTTTGGATTTTTGCTATTTCGTTGTAAGTATTTCTTTAATTCCTCTTTTATTACATTACTTATTATACATTTCCTTACACTTTAATTTTCTTCGTCAATATTTATTTTACTTTGCAATTTTGGATTTCTAGTTGTTTAATTTGATGTTTGATGGCTTTTATATGTTTGTTGAGTTGCTTTTGTTACTTTTGATCATTTATGGTTCATAGCTTTTATCATTTTCCCAATCTTGTCATGTTTTATGTTTATGCCCTCTATGTGTTTGATGAAATGCCAATCTTAGTTATAGGGTAGATTTCCACCCCTTGGCATGGGGAAATGAGTGTATGGATTCCTAGAGCCATAATTTCTAATATTTAGTGATAATTCTTGGGTTGTTAGTTGTTATTGTTTCCACTAACGCTAGCTTTTTACCAATTAATTTGGTAAGCTAACTAGGATTTGTGGATTAATAACAATTATGCTCATTTGACTTATCCTTTGATGTTAAGGGTTGACTTAGTCAGATTAATCCATCATAATTATCATAGTTGTGGTTATGGCAAGGAAGGGATTCCATAACTTATCCCAAGCCAAGGTTTCATATATGTTTTAAACCACTTTCCCTCAATTTTGAGTCTTACTTGTTTATATTACATACATAGTTATTTTATTCCTTTATTGCTTTATTAATTGCAATTTTGTCTAGTTCTTTTATCTCTTTATTTTTGTTGCTTTCAATCATTGAAAACCCCTTTTCCTTCCACAACCAAAATTGTATGCACTTGTTGTCACTAGTTCATAGGGAGAACGACCTGGGAGTCAAAATACTATCGGTTAATTTTGTATTGAATTGTGACATCTTTTGGATTGAATTTTGATTGTGAGATTTTATTGTTAATTTGGACTATACTACCAACGAAGGAATTCTATTTTGAGAAACTCTAGATCAACGATAAAACACTCGTTTTCAAAATTGGCGCCGTTGCCAGGGAGCTAGCGTCATGAGTGCTTTATTTTGGTTGTTGTAAATATGTCCATAGTGTAAATATATACTTTTTGGGTTGTTTGCTTGTTTTTGCTATTAATTAGGATTTTGTTTCTTTTTTTATTTTATATCTTTAGTTTTATTTTCTATTTCCTCTATGGGTTATCACCCTCTTGGTTTGGAGTTTGGTTGTTATCATTTTGTAGGGTTCGATAACTTCAATTTTGGGTTACATTATGGGATTAGAACATCAATTTTGGAGGGAGAAACCTCCTCTACACTACAATGAGCAAAACTCTTCCCATTATGCATACCCAAACCAAGGATATGGTGGATTTTACTTTGATTATACACCTCCACCACCATATACCTATGATCCATACCCCCAACATAACCCTCAATCACCATATTTTCAAACACCATACCACCACCACCATACACCTTCTTACGTGCCACCTCAAAACACTTACCAATATGAGCCACCTCCCACATATACAACCTTTCTCCCAAACTATAAACCTCAATTTTCACCATAATATAAAGTTCCCCAACCCTTGGCCCAAGACCAACAAGACCTTCAAGCCTTTCTCTAAGAGCAAGAAGAATTCCGAAGCACACAAGGGCAATTCATGGCTACCATAGCCGAAGCGGTGAACTGCTTGGTTCTACTACGCTCATCCGATCAAGACACTCCTCTTAAGAAGTGTGAAGGAGAAATTGAAGGGTGTAGTGAAGAGGAGAGCATGGAGCCACAAGGGAAAGAAGAAGAGATAGAGCATGAATTGGAACAAGAGGGAGAAAGTGGAGTATTGGAATTGGAGGAGAAAAAGGGAGAATTGAGGGAGATTGATCAAGATGAGGATTCCATCATTGATGATTTTTTGTCCTCCTTGGTTAATCCCCTTAATAATCCTAATGAGCCTCTCCCCATTGAGTTTGGGAGAAACATGGAGGTAGACTTCTCACAACCTCCTTGTTATGACTTGAGTGATGGGAAAGAGGAAGTTGGTGAGGAAGGAGTTGACAACAAAGAGCACATTGAGTGGGTGGCAATTTCACCTATGAACTTCATTGGCCCCCACCAATATGCTATCTTGGAAATGGACTACCAACTCATGGTCTTTCTTGGGTTGGTGCATGGTGGAAAAAGGAGTGTTGGTAGCCAAAGGACTCCAAGGATCATCAAGAAGGTTAATTCAAGAATTGGAGTTCAAGCATGGTGTCAAGCACAATGGGGTGATTTTCACAGAGTGTTGGGTTGTTTAAAGGGTCATTTAAGAGTTTGTTCATCTGGCTTGGAGCATAGTGATCAACAAGAAGGTGAGAGGATGCCTAGAGTATGGGATCCCAGAGGACCTATAAAATGCAAGCTTGGATGGAGATTCAAGGAGGAGTGGAAACACAAGCCACCCTAACAAGAGTGTTCTCAACAAGTCCAACTTAAGAACTATAAACCAAAGTGCTAGGTGGGAGACACCGCACCATGGTAACATCTTTCTTACCCTTTCTCTTTCTTTATAGTCTTGTTTTATTGCATTTTGCTTCTTTTAGCTAGCTTAGAATTAGTTTAATTTCGAATTTAGTAGGTTGATTTTGATATGGATCATGATTTTGTGATGTTTTAAATGTTTTAGGGTTGATTTGGGATGAGCTTAGGTTCAATACCTTAGAATTTTGAAGAAAACCTTTTTGGGAAAAATAGCGCATATGCGTGCGCACACCCCTGTACGCACACACACAACAATGAAATTTCACTTTCTGTGCATACGCACCCACCTGTGCGTACGCACACAAGCCTTCATGCCCCCTATTCGTAGTGCCAGCACGTCTTGTGCGCACGCATTTCCCTGTGTTTTGCGTCTTGTTCGTACGCTCGCAACCCCTGTTTCACGCTCCTTTGTGCGAGCGCCCAAAGCTGTGTGCGCGCACAAGTGCAGCTTGTGCTCGTACGCACACATGAACCTTGTTCTTTACAAAAAAAAAGTGTTTTGTGCGTACGCACCCGTTTGCGTGTACGCACACGTCTTGTTTTCCTTTCTGTTTGGAGCACTCACACACCTTGTGCGAGTGCACACCTCCCACTTTTTACCTAGTGTGCGTACGCACAGACAAGTGCTATTTTCGGCAAAATTATTATTTTTCTTCCATTTGAGCCCTAATGCACTACTACCCCTTACATCCCCTCCCCCCTTTTTCTTGCTTTTTCCCACGTTTCTCTACTTGTTTTACTTAGTTTTCATTGCATCTCATTTTCATTCTAGTAGTTATATTATTTTTGGTCTATGATGAGCAGATAATTTATACGCTTTTTGGCATTATTTTTAGGAAGTTTCTAGTATGTTTTATTTACTTTTTAGTATATTTTTATTAGGCTTTAAGAAAAAATCACATTTCTGGAATTTACAGAGTTTTTGTGTTTTTCTGTGATTTCAGGTATTTTCTGGCTGAAATTGAGGGACCAGAGCAAAAATCTGATTCAGAGGCTGAGAAAGGACTGTAGATGCTGTTGGATTCTGACCTCCCTCTACTCGAAGTGGATTTTATGGAGCTACCGAAACCCAATTGGCACGCTCTCAATTGCGTTGGAAAGTAGACATCTTGGGCTTTCCAACAATGTATAAAAGTCTATACTTTGCCTGAGATTTGATGGCCCAAACTGGCGTCCAAACACCCACCAGAGATCCTTTTCTAGCGTAAAACGCTAGAACTAGCACGAAAGCTGGAGTTAAACGCCCAAACTGGCACCAAAACTGGCATTTAAACTCCAAGAAGAGCCTATGCACGTGAAAGCTTCAATTCTCATTTTCTGTAAACCTAGTTTACTAGTTTAGTATAAAAAGCACTTTTTACTATTGTATTCACATCTTTGGACCATTCTTCGATCCTTATATCAGGTCTTTGAACTTTATTTCGATTGTATTATGCCATTTGGGAGGCTGGCCATTCGTCCAGGCCTAGACCTTGTTCTTATGTATTTTTCAACAGTGGAGTTTCTACACCTCACAAATTAAGGTGAGGAGCTCTGCTGTTCCTCGTGTATTAATGCAAGTATTATTGTTTTTCTATTCAATTCACGCCTACTTCTCCTCCAAGATATACTCTCGTACTTAATTTAGTTAAGTCAGAATGAAGGGGTGACCCATGACAATCACCCAATCTTTGTTACTCGCTTAGCCAAGATCCGCGTTCCTGACAACCACAAAGCGGTCTATGTGATGTTCAACGTAGTCATTGGATGACAGCTGGAGTATACTCTTTTTGGTCTCTGCCTCACGGATCTGAATCACCTCTCCTGACAACAGAGCATTCGAATCTGTGACATTAGAACTTTCGTGGTATAAGCTAGAATCAATTGGCAGCATTCTTCAGATCTAGAAAGTCTAAACCTTGTATGTGGTATTCCGAGTAGGATCCGGGATGGGATGACTGTGACGAGCTTCAAACTCGTGACTGTTGGGCGCAGTGACAGTGTGCAAAAGAATAAATGTATTCTATTCCGACACGATCGAGAACCGACAGCTGATTAGCCATGCGGGAAACCGTAGAGGACATGTTTTCACTGAGAGGACGGATGGTAGCCATTGACAACGGTGATCCACCAACATACAGCTTGCCATGGAAGGGGGTACGCATGATTGAATAAGGACAATAGGAAAGCAAAGGTTCAGAGGCAACAATGCATCTCCAAACGCTTATCTGAAATTCCCACCAAGGAACTACATAAGTGACTTTATTTTATTTTATGTTTTATTGTTCTTTTTATTATCAAACCTGATAACCATTTGAATCCGCCTGACTGAGATTTACAAGATGACCATAGCTTGCTTCAAGCCAGCAATCTCCATGGGATCGACCCTTACTCACGTAAGGTATTTCTTGGATGACCCAGTGCACTTGCTGGTCAGCTATGTGAAGTTGTGAAAAGTGTGAATCACAATTTTGCATACCAAGTTTTTGGCGCCGTTGCTAGGGATTGTTCGAATTTGGACAACTGACGGTTCAACTTGTTGCTTAGATTAGGTAATTTTCTTCTTGTTCTATTGTCAAAAATTTTTCAAAATCTTTCAAAAAAAATTTTTCTAATTCTCAAAAAGTTTTCAAAAAAAAATATTTAATAAAATCATAAAATCAAAAATTTTTGTGTTTCTTGTTTGAGTCTAGAGTCAAATTTTAAGTTTGGTGTCAATTGCATATTTTTATTTTTCTAGCATTTTTCGAAAACTCATGCATATGTTTTTCTTGATGATTGTCTTTGTTTGATCTTGTGATTTCCTTGTTTTGTGTCTTTTCTTGTTTTTCATATGCATTTTTAATTTGTTAGTGTCTAAGCATTAAAAATTTCTAAGTTTGGTGTCTTGCATGTGTTTCTTTTCTTAAAAATTTTTAAAAAATATGTTTTTGATGTTCGTCATGATCTTCAAAGTGTTATTGGTGTTCATCTTGACATTCAAAGTGTTCTTGCATGCATCATTGGTTTTGATCCAAAATTTTTATGTTTTGAGTCAATTTTTTTTGTTTTTCTCTTTCCTCATTAAAATTAAAAAATCAAAAAAATATCTTTTCCCTATTTCACTCATAAATTTCGAATTTTTGGGTTGACTTAGTCAAAGATTTTTAAAATTTAGTTGTTTCTTGTTAGTCAAGTCAAAATTTCAATTTAAGAATTCTATCTTTTCAAATCTTTTTCAAAAATCAAATCTTTTTCATTTTTCTTCTTAATATTTTCGAAAATTTTAAAAATTGATTTTCAAAATCTTCTTCTTATTTTCATCTCATATTTTCGAAAACATTGCTAACAATTAAGGATTTGATTCAAAAAAAATTTAAGTTTGTTACTTTCTTATTAAGAAAGGTTCAATCTTTAAATTCTAGAATCATATCTTTTAGTTTCTTGTTAGTCAAGTCATCAATTTTAATTTTAAAAATCAAATCTTTTTAAATAGATTTCAATCATATGTTTTTCAAAACTTAATTTCAAAATCTTTTTCTAACTTCTTATCTTTTCAAAATTTATTTTCAAATCTTTTTCAATTAACTACTTGACTTTTTGTTTGATTTTGAAAAGTTTACTAATTCTTATCTTTTTCAGAACCACCTAACTACTTTTCTCTCTCCAATTTTCGAAAACCACTAACAACTTTTTCAAAAATCTTTTTAATTAACTAATTGTTTTAAACTCTAATTTTATTTTATTCCTTTATTTATTTATTTATTTATTTACTAACACTTCTCTCCTTCTTAAAATTTGAACCCTCTCTCCTTCTCTGTGTTTGAATTCTCTTTATTTTCTCTCTACCTCATTCTTCTCTTCTTCTCTTCTTCTACTCACATAAAGGAATCTCTATACTGTGACATAGAAGATTCCTCTTCTTTTCTATTCTCTTCATTTTCACATGAGCAGGAACAAGGATAAAGATATTCTTGTTGAAGCCGATCCTAAATCTGAAAGGACTCTGAAGAGGAAGCTAAGAGAAGCTAAAACACAACTCTTTGGAGAGGACCTGACAGTAATTTTTGAAAAAGAAGAAGACATGGCAGCCGAAAATAACAACAATGCCAGAGATGCAAGGAAGATGCTTGGTGACTATGCTGCACCAACTTCTAACTTCTATGGAAGAAGCATCTCAATTCCTGCCATTGGAGCAAACAACTTTGAGCTTAAGCATCAATTAGTTTCTCTAATGCAGAAGATCCTCATCAGTTCTTATTTGAATTCTTGAATATCTATGATACTGTTAAGACAAATGGGGTTAATTCCGAGGTCTACAGACTTATGCTTTTCCCCTTTGCTGTAAGAGACAGAGCTAGGACATGGTTGGACTCATAACCTAGAGAAAGCCTGAACTCTTGGGACAAGCTGGTCAATGCTTTCTTGACCAAATTCTTTCCACCTCGAAAGATGAGTAAGCTCAGAGTGGACGTCCAAACCTTCAGATAGAAGGAAGGTGAATCCCTCTATGAAGCTTGAGAAAGATACAAGTAATTAACCAAAAGGTGTCCTTCTGACATGTTCCCAAAATGGAGCATCACATATATATTCTATGATAGTCTGTCTGAAATGTCAAAGATGTCATTGGTTCATTCTGCTGGTGGATCCCTTCATATGAAAACACATGTAGAAGCCCAAAAACTCATTGAGATGGTTGCAAATAACGAGTTCATGTACACTTCTGAAAGGAATCCTGTGAATAATGGGGTAACTCAGAAGAAAGGAGTTCTTGAGATTAATACTCTGAATGCCATATTGGCTCAGAACAAAATATTGACTCAGCAAGTCAATATGATTTCTCAGAATCTGACTGGATTGCAAGCTGCATCAGGCAGTATTAAAGAAGCCTCCTCTAAATGAGAAGCTTATGACCCTGAGAATCCTGCAATGGAAGAGGTGAATTACATGGGAGAATCCTATGGAAACTCCTATAATCCTTCATAGAGGAATCATCCAAATTTCTCATAGAAGGATCAACAAAAGCCTCAACAAGGCTTCAACAACAATAATGGTGGGAGAAATAGGTTTGGCAATAGCAAGCCTTTTCCATCATCTTTTAAGCAACAAACAGAGAATTCTGAGCAGAGCCTCTCTGGCTTAGCAAATATAGTCTCTGATCTATCTAAAACCACTCTCAGTTTCATGAATGAAACAAGGTCCTCCATCAAAAATTTGGAGGTACAAGTGGGTCAGCTGATTAAAAGAGTTACTGAAACTCCTTCTAGTACTCTCCCAAGCAATACAGAAGAGAATCCAAAAAGAGAGTGCAAGGCCATCTACACATCCAACATGGCCGAACCTGTAGAGGAGGGAAAGGCAGTGATTCCCAGTGAGGAAGACCTCATGGGACGTCCACTGGCCAACAAGGAGTTCCCTATTGAGGAACCAAAGGAGTCTGAGGCTCATCTAGAGACCATAGAGATTCCACTGAACTTTCTATTACCATTCATGAGCTCTAATGAGTATTCTTCCTCTGAAGAAGATAAAGTTATTACTGAAGAGCAAGTTGCTCAGTATCTAGGAGCAATCATAAAGTTGAATGCCAAATTATTTGGTAATGAGACTTGGAAGGATGAACCTCCATTGCTCATCAGTGAACTAAATGCATTGGTTCAATTGAAGTTACCTCAGAAGAAAGAGGATCCCAGAAGGTTCTTAATACCTTGCAACATAGGCACCATGACCTTTGAGAAGGCTCTGTGTGACCTAGGGTCAAGTGTAAACCTCATGCCACTCTCTGTAATGGGGAAACTATGGATCTTTAAGGTATAAGCTGCAAGAATCTCACTAGAGATGGCAGACAAATCAAAGAAACATGCTTATGGACTTGTAGAGGATGTCTTGCTAAAGGTTGAAGGCTTTTACATCCCTGCTGACTTTATAATCCTAGACACTGGAAAGAATGAGGATGAATCCATCATCCTTGGAAGACCCTTCCTAGCCACAGCAAAAGCTGTGATTGATGTAGACAGAGGAGAGTTAGTCCTTCAAGTGAATGAGGACTACCTTGTGTTTAAGGCTTAAGGATTTTCCTTTGTAAACATGGAGAAGAAGCATGAAAAGCTTCATCTAATTCTCTCCTTGTAGAGTCAAGCACAGCCCCCACATCCAAACTCTAAGTTTGGTGTTGGGAGGCCACCATCATGCTCTGAGCATCTGTGAAGCTCTGTAAGAGCTTCCTGTCAAGCTATTGACAATAAAGAAAAGCTTATTAGGAGGAAACCCAATTTTATTTATCTATGTTAATTTATGTTTTCTATAGGTTGATGATCATGTGAAGTCATAAAAACAACTGCAAAATTAAAGCAGAATGAAAAACACCATCAAAAATAGCACACCATGGAGGACAGGCTTACTGGCGTTTAAACGTTACAAGGATAGCAGAATGGGCGTTTAACACCCAATCTGGAAGCATTCTGGGTGTTAAACACCAGAATTGGCAGCCAGATTGGCGTTTAATGCCAGAAAATTTATAAAATCATAAAATCCAAAAATTTCTTGTTTCTTGTTTGATCTTTAATTTTTCTTGTTTTGTGTCTTTTCTTGTTTTTCATATACATTTTAGAATTATTAGTGTCTACACATTAAAAATTTCTAAGTTTGGTGTCTTGCATGTTTTTCTTTTCTTAAAAATTTTCAAAAACATGTTCTTGATGTTCATCATGATCTTCAAAGTGTTCTTGGTGTTCATCTTGACATTCAAAGTGTTCTTGCATGCATCATTTGTTTTAATCCAAAATTTTTATGTGTTGAGTCATTTTGTGATTTTTCTCTTTCCTCATTAAATTCAAAAAACCAAATATATATATATATATATATATATCTTTTCCTTATTTCACTCATAAATTTTGAAATCTTTGGGTTGACTTAATCAAAATTTTTTTTAAAATAAGTTGTTTCTTGTTAGTCAAGTCAAGATTTCAATTTCAAAAATTTATCTTTTCAAAATCAAATCTTTTTCATTTTTTTCCTTTGTTTTTCAAAAATTTTCAAAAATCTTTTTCAAAACTTTTCAAAATCTTTTTCCTATTTTTACTTCATATTTTTCGAAAATCTTTACTAACATTAATGTTTTGATTCAAAAATTTCAATTTTGTGACTTGCTTATCAAGAAAGGATCAATCTTTAAAATTTTAAAATCATATCTTTTAATTTCTTGTTAGTCAAGTCATCAACTTTAATTTTAAAAATCAAATCTTTTTAATTTCCTTTTCAAATCCTTTTCAAAATAAATTTCAATCATATCTTTTTAATCATATCTTTTTCAAATCATATTTTTTTAATCAAATCTTTTTCAATCATATCATTTTTAAAATTTTGATTTCAAAAATCTTTTCTAACTTCTTATCTTTTCAAAATTGATTTTCAAATCTTTTTCAATTAACTAATTGACTTTTTGTTTGATTTTTAAAATTCTTATCTTTTTCAAAACTACCTAACCAATTTTCTCTCTCTAATTTTCGAAAACTCCTCACCTTTTTCAAAATTATTTTAATTAACTAATTGTTTCAAATTTTAATTTTAATTTTATTTATTCTCTTAATTTTTGAATTCTAACTAAATTTTAAAATAAAACAAAAATATTTTCCTTTTCCTTTTAATTATTTTCGAAAACTCTCTCTCATCTTCTTCTTCTATTTATTTTTTTAATCACTAACACTCTTCTCTTCTTCTTATAATTCGAATCCTCTCTCCCTCTCTGTGTTCGAATTCTTCATCACTTCTCTCTACATCATTCTTCTATTCTTTTCTTCTTCTACTCACATAAAGGAATCTCTATACTGTGACATAGAGGATTCCTTTTTTTTTTCTGTCCTCTTCATTTTCATATGAGCAGGAGCAAGGACAAGGAGATTCTTGTTGAAGCAGATCCTGAACCTGAAAGGACTTTGAAGAAGAAGCTAAGAGAAGCTAAGGCACAACAATCTAGAGAAAACCTTACAGAGAATCTCGAAAAAGAAGTAATGGCTGAACCCAACAACAATAACAATGCAAGGAAAGTGCTTGGTGATTTTACTACACCAACTTCCAACTTCCATGGAAGAAGCATCTCAATCCCTGCCATTGGAGCAAACAATTTTGAGCTAAAGCCTCAATTAGTTTCTCTGATGCAATTGAATTGTAAGTTTTATGGACCTCCATCAGAAGATCCTTTTCAGTTGTTAACTGAACTCTTGCAGATTTGTGATACTGTTAAGACCAATGGAGTTGATCCTGAGGTCTATAAGCTTATGTTTTTTCCTTTTACTGTAAGAGACAGAGCTAGAATATGGTTGGACTCTCAACCTAGAGATAGCCTGAACTTTTGGGATAAGCTGGTCACGGCTTTCTTAGCCAAATTTTTTCCTCCTCAAAAACTGAGCAAGCTTAGAGTGGATGTTCAAACCTTCAGGCAGAAAGAAGGTGAACCCCTCTATGAGGATTGGGAAAGATACAAGCAACTGACCAAAAAGTGTCATCTGACAGGCTCTCAGAATGGACCATCCTGGATATATTCTATGATGGTCTGTCTGAATTGTCTAAGATGTCATTGGACCATTCTGTAGGTGGATCTATTCACGTAAAGAAAACACCTGCAGAAGCTCAGGAACTCATTGAAATGGTTACAAATAACCAATTCATGTACACCTCTGAAAGGAATCCTATGAATAATGGGACGCCTCAGAAGAAAGGAGTTCTTGAAATTGATGCTCTGAATGCCATATTGGCTCAGAACAAAATGTTGACAATATGATTTCTCAGAGTCTGAATGGATTGTAAAATGCATCCAACAGTACTAAAGAAGTATCTTCTAAAGAAGAAGCTTATGATCTTGAGAACCCTACAATGGCAGAGGTAAATTACATAGGTGAAGCCTATGGAAACACCTATAATCCCTCATGGAGAAATCATCCAAATTTCTCATGGAAGGATCAAAAAAAGCCTCAACAAGGCTTTAACAATAATAATGGTGGAAAAAATAGGTTTAGCAATGGCAAGCCCTTTCCATCACCCTCTCAGCAACAGACAGAGAATTCTGAGCAGAACCTATCTAGCTTAGCAAATATAGTCTCTAGTCTATCTAAGGCCACTCTCAGTTTCATGAATGAAACAAGGTCCTCCATCAGAAACTTGGAGGCACAAGTGGGTCAGCTGAGTAAAAGGGTTACTAAAACTCCTCCTAGCACTCTCCCAAGCAATACAGAAGAGAATCCCAAAAGAGAGTGCAAGGCCATAATGTAACGACCCAATTTTCAATATGTCTAGATCATACTAGAAACTGAGCGCTACCAATTTGTCTTCCTAATTATTATCTATTATTTATCATATGAGCCTGATACGTTGTTAAAAACGTAGTTAATTTGCGAGGTATATTTTTTTTTTGTTTGAAAACATTTGGGTTAATAGACGGAATCAGTCATAATCAATTCACAAGTAATAACAGATAAGTCAATTATAAACAACCACACATAAATACATCACGAGTAGCTAGAAACATTCATTTATCCAGCCTTTGTTAGAGTATAGACCTTTAGTTAGAACACCCCTAGATATAGCTAAATAATATCTATATACATATATATATATACAACATCCCAGGTCCTGACCTGTTCAAGAAGTCCCTAAGCTGGCACCCAGGCTAGCCTAGACTCTATACTCGCCTAGTCCCTCTAAACTACTAAAGCGAGGGAAAGTACGTTCTAAGTCTTCAAAACTAAAGTCGGGTGGAATGTCATCAAAGGGTAGAACATCGTCTGCTACTCCTCTGCACGATCAGACATTGCCATAGGACGTCCCTCTGGTACCTCATCAAGTAGGCACACAACGGGAGTCTCGTACACAGGATTTAGGTTAAAGTGCGCATACGAACGGGGTGTAGACGTTGGCTGGTTTCACAGTATATACATATAAACAGAGAACGATACTCACCCTAGACTTAGAAAACTATCTAGAGCAAAATCCTCTTCTTGCAAACGGTCATCAGCGAACTTCGGTAAGGTACTCTTACTTCCATCTGAAGGGGAAGGGAGAGAGAAGGGGTAAGAACTGGGGAGTCCTTAGTAGGGTCGGGGTTATTAGTTATATTCATTTATTTGGGGTCGATTAGCAGACGAATAATAGAATATAGCGAAGCAGTAAACAAAAGATAAAGACAGAAAGAGAAAGTAGAGACGATAGAAAGCAGAACACAAACAAAAGAATACAAGATAATAAAACATAGAAATAGCATACAAGCAGACAAACACAAAGAAATAGATCACACACAGAAAGGAATGCAACAGAGAATGATGCGCAGACAAGAATGATGCATGTCTAGCCCTAGTGCAGGTAATGAGCTCATCTGTCGGTTACATACCCACTCCCGACGTTACCCAGCAACCTCTGTCTGGATAAGGCTTTCCTGTTGGCAATATCCACTGCAAGCAACCTTTGTCTTGCAGGGCGAAACTTATTAGCCGATATACGCCCAACAGACTCACTGTAAGCAACCTCTGTCTTACAGGAGCAACAACATACTCACTGTAAGCAACCTCTGTCTTACAGGAGCAACAACACACTCACTGTAAGCAACCTCTGTCTTACAGGAGCACATTCATCTTGATACCTCTGTAAGCAACCTCTGTCTTACAGCAAAGCATTATAGCAAGGTATCCCAGGAAAGCGTTCTCAGTGGTCGTACCACCATCTATCTGACTGCCTCTCTGCAGCAGATTCTTACATAATCATTCTTATTATCATCATTCATTATTGTTCATACCCTGACCGAGCTCCTCCAACTCGGCAAAATCCATGAAAGGTCCGAGCTCATCCCAAGGCCCATGCCTAAGGTCGGACCTCGGACAAATAAAGCTAAGGAGGCCCATCAAAAGGAACGAAGCCCAAAACCTAAAGGCCGAAAAAGCCTAGGAAAGGCGGTTCCGCAAAGATAGAGGTAAAACTCCCAAAAGATAAGATAAGATAAGAATATCTTATCCAGGGAAGATCACGACCAACTACTATAAATACACTGGAGCACCCAGGTATGACATACATTCCACATTCTACACATATCTGCTTGGACCCATGCTAACTTAAGCATCGGAGTGTCATTGCAGGTACAACCACCAATCGCCAACACATCAAGCTCGGGTCCCTGACCCCCACCTCGGGCATCTCCAGACGACCGAGCTACACGTTTCAGGTAACCCCCGGAACATTGACGCCGTTGCCGGGGACCTGGAAGTCATCCCTTTACCATGGCGAACGACCCTCTCAACAATGACCACGCTACATCAGAACAAGAGGAGGAAGTTGACACCGGAGAACGACCGGACAGCCCTCTATCACCACGCACTCCAGGAGGAAACAAACAGAATCGCCCAAAGACATCGCTCCCAAACAAAGATCCACAAAATCCCGAAAAAGAAAAGAGCTCAGAAATTCTAGAAGCAGTCCGGGCACAACAAAACCGACTGAAACAACTCGAAGAGGACATAAAGAAGCAAAAAGAAACTGAACAAGATCTGAGAAGGGAGGCTCGCAAGCGCAGAGAATTAGAAGAAAAACTGCGGAAAATAGAGGCCAACCTGAAAGATCGGACAGAACGCGACACCACCCCCGAAGGTAACCATGATCCCTTCACGCAAGAGATCATGAAGGAGAAGGTACCGCGAAACTTCAAACCACCCGATATGGATCTCTACGACGGCACCACCGATCCAAGTCACCACCTCAGCAACTTCAGAAGCAGAATGTACCTAGTTGATGCCTCCGACGCGATTCGGTGCAAAGCCTTCCCCACCACTCTCACCAAGTCAGCCATGAAGTGGTTCGACAACCTGCCACCAAGATCAATCACCAGCTTCGAAGACCTAACCAAAAATTCCTAACAAGATTCTCTATTCAAAAGGACAAGACAAAGCATGCCCCCAGTCTACTCGGGATCAAGCAAGGTAACCAAGAAACTCTCCGAGAATACATGGAGCGATTCAACAAAGCCTGCCTGGACATACAACACTTACCCACTGAAGCGGCCATCATGGGACTAGCAAACGGCCTAAAAGAGGGACCGTTTAGCCAATCCCTATCCAAGCGCTACCCGACCTCCCTATACGAGGTGCAGGAGCGGGCAGAAAAATATATCAACATGGAGGAAACCTCCCAGCTAAGAGACTCTTCTAGGAAGGAATCAACCTACCCACTCCGAGATCGGGATCGGGAACAAAGAAAAAAGAAGACCCCAACTCGGACAAGCCACGGAAGTACCACAACTACACCCCCCTCCGAGTCTCCCTGGTAGACGTCTACAGAGAAGTATGCCACACCGAAAAGATCCCACCGCCCCGACCGCTAAAACACAAGAGAGCGGGAAGAGATCGGTCCGAATACTGTGAATATCACAAGCTCTACGGTCATTCTACTAACGACTGCTATGACCTAAAAAATGTTATAGAAAACTGGCCAGAGAAGGAAAACTCGACAGATACATAGCAGAAAAAGGAGAAGAGACCAGGAAGAGAAGGCGGGGAGATAACGAAGGTCGGGCCGAACAAACCCCGCGAACCCCTGAAAGACACATTCACATGATAAATGGAGGTTTTGCAGGCGGAGGAACATCCAGATCCTCGCGAAAAAGACACCTCAAAGAAGTCTATCATGTCCGAGAAGACAGCCCCCTGCCCAAGTTACCTACTATCTCATTTACCCGAGAAGACGCTCAAGGGATAATTCCCGGGCACGACGATCCAATGGTAGTCACCATTATCCTAGCAAACGCCAACTTACATCGAACCCTGATTGACCAGGGAAGCTCGGCAGATATCCTGTTCAAAACGGCATTCGACAAGCTCGGACTTGAAGAAAAAGAACTAAAGGCCTATCCCACCGACCTATTTGGGCTAGGGACACCCCGATCCATCCCTTAGGATACATCCCGCTACACACTACCTTTGGAAGAGGCGAGCAATCTAAAACATTAAGCATCGACTACATTGTGGTCGACGTCACTTCGGCATATAATGCCCTCATTGGGCGACCAACCCTAAACAGACTGGCAGCTATAGTCTCGACCCCACACCTCTGCATGAAGTTCCCTACCGCAAAAGGAATCGCTACCCTAAAAGGCGACCAAAAACTAGCGCGACGATGCTACAACGAAAGCCTGAGCCTAAAAGGGAAGGAGGTCAACACGATAGAACTCGGACGAGTGCAGTCCCGAGAAGATCTTCGACCACAACCAGAGGGAGAGACCGAAAAAGTCCAGATTGGGAACGCACCTGAAAAAATAGCAAACATAGGAGCGAACCTCAAAACGGGCCTAAAAGAGGAACTCATAACCCTCTTAAAAGAGAATTCCAACCTCTTCGCCTGGAAAGCCTCCGACATGCCAGGCATAAGCCCCGACTTGATGTGCCATAAGCTATCAGTTTACCCGGGATCCCGACCTGTCCAACAAAGACGCCGGAAGCTCGGACCCGAGCGCATGCAAGCGATAGAAGAACAAGTACAAGCACTACTAGATGCAGGGTTCATTAGGGAAGTAAAATATCCCCTATGGCTTGCAAACGTGGTCCTGGTAAAAAAGCCCAACGGAAAGTGGAGGATGTGCGTCGATTACACAGACCTCAACAAAGCCTGCCCCAAAGACCCATATCCACTACCAAACATCGACGCCTTAGTAGACGCAGCCTCAGGCTACAGATATCTCTCCTTCATGGACGCATACTCGGGATACAACCAAATCCCGATGTACGGACCCGACCAAGAAAAAACCTCGTTCATAACCCCAAGGGCAAACTACTGCTACGTAGTAATGCCCTTTGGGCTGAAGAACGCAGGGGCAACCTACCAGAGGCTAATGAACAAAGTGTTCTCAGAGCACATTGGACTACAGCTAGAGGTGTACGTCGACGACATGCTGGTAAAGACACAAGAAGACAGAAACTTACTGACCGACCTCGCCAGCGTCTTCGGCACCCTCAGAAAACACAACATGAGACTTAACCCGACAAAGTGCACCTTCGCCGCAGAAGCCGGAAAGTTCTTAGGCTTCATGCTGACTCAAAGGGGCATCGAAGCGAACCCGGATAAATGCCAAGCAATACTCAATATGAAAAGCCCGACGTGTGTCAAAGAAGTACAACAACTGAATGGAAGGCTGGCCGCCCTATCAAGATTCTTGGCAGGATCAGCGATAAAGTCACTACCTCTCTACTCACTCCTAAAGAAAGGGAAACCCTTCTCATGGACCCCGGAGTGCGAAAAAGCCTTTCAAGAATTCAAGGAATTCCTCGGGCAGCCACCAATCCTAACCCGACCTTTAAAAGGGGAAGAGCTCGTACTATACCTCTCGGTCGGACATCGAGCAGTCGCTTCAGCATTAATACGAGAAAATAACCAAGGACAACACCCCATATACTTTGTAAGCAAGGCACTACAAGGGCCGAATTAAACTATCAGAAAATAGAAAAATTCGCCTACGCCCTAGTGTTCACAGCTCGGAGGCTCCGTCCCTACTTTCAAGCCCACACCATCAAAGTCCGGACAAACCAACCCATGAGACACATCCTACAAAAAACAGACCTGGCGGGACAAATCCTACAATGGGCGGTGGAACTGTCCGAGTTCGACCTCCACTATGAAGCCCGGACTGCCATAAAATCTCAGTATCTAGCCGACTTCGTCGCAGAATACACTGAGACCCCTGGAACCCCACTCTCATGGAACCTGTATGTCGACGGGTCCTCAAACAAAACAGGAAGTGGAGCAGGGGTTATACTCGAAAGCGACCAAGGAACGCGGATAGAACTATCCCTAAAATTCGAGTTCCAGGCCTCGAACAACCAAGCCGAATACGAGGCCCTACTAGCAGGCCTAAAACTAGCCGAAGAGGTCGGAGCCCAGAAAATCACGATCTTCAGCGACTCCCAGGTCGTCACATCACAAGTAAATGGAAGCTACCAGGCCAAAGACCCAACTATGAAGAAATACCTGGACCAAACACAGGCACAATTACGCCACTTTTCAGAAATACAGATCCAACACATACCGCGGGAACAAAACGCCCGGGCAGACGCCCTCTCAAAGCTCGCCAGCACCAAGCCCGGAGGCAACAACAGAAGTCTCCTCCAGGAAACCTTACAATCTCCCTCTGTGAAGAGAAGAAGAAACGCTAAATATATCCAACCAACAGCAAGGATGGATGACCCCCATACTCAACTACCTGAAGTCGGGAACTCTCCCCACCGAAAGAAAGGAAGCTAAAAGACTCACGAAAGACGCCCAGAATTATACACTAATTCACGACGTATTATACAGAAGAGGATTCGCAAACCCCCTCCTTAGGTGCGTCCCGACCTCAGAAACAAAGAGCGTCCTCGAAGAAGTCCACGGAGGCATGTGTGGGAACCACCTCGGAGCTCGGGCGTTATCCAAGAAAGTAGTCCGAGCCGGGTTCTACTGGCCAACTTTGCAAAGAGACGCAACGGAGTTTGTGAAAATATGCCCCCCTGCCAAAAACACGCCAACTTCCACAAAGCACCACCCGAAGACCTCATCAGCATCACCGCACCATGGCCCTTCGCAAAATGGGGACTTGACCTACTCGGCCCGTTCCCCCTAGGACCGGGGCAAGTCAAATACCTCATAGTAGGGGTCGACTACTTCACAAAGTGGATCGAAGCTGAACCCTTAGCCACCATTACGGCTCAGAAAAGTCGCAAATTCCTATACAAAAATATTGTCACAAGGTTCGGAGTCCCCTACTCCATCACAACAGACAATGGAACACAGTTCACGGACACAAGTTTTCAGAACGTGGTGGCCGAACTAAAAATCAAACAACAATTCACCTCAGTCGAGCACCCACAAGCCAATGGACAAGCAGAGGCTGCAAATAAAGTCATCTTGGCCGGGTTAAAACGGAGACTCCAAGAGGCCAAAGGGGCATGGGCTGAAGAGCTCCCCCAGGTGCTATGGGCATATCGGACAACTCCACACTCTACAACAGGAGAATCGCCATTCCGACTAGCTTATGGGATGGAGGCAATGATTCCTATCGAAATAGATGAAGGGTCACCCAGAGTCATCTTCTACAACGAAGAAGGTAACCCGCAGGCACAAAAGGAAGAACTCGACCTCCTCCCCGAGGTCCGAGAAAGGGCCCGGATCCGAGAAGAAGCCTTAAAACGGCGAACGGCCCTCAGATACAATCAGAAGGTAATAAAACGAAGCTTCTCCACTCACGACCTAATTTTAATCCGAAATGACATCGGAACACAAAAGTCGGGAGAAGGAAAGCTAGCCGCAAACTGGAAAGGACCCTACAAAGTAACAGAAGTCTTAGGAACAGGCTATTACAAGATATCCGACCTAGAAGGCAATGAGCTGCCCAGGGCCTGGCACGCCTGCAATCTAAGACGGTACTACAGCTAGAAAAATTTGACCCGAGGTGTACTCTTTTTCCCTTACAGGGGTTTTTTAATGAGACACCCGGTCAAGTAAGGCACCCGACCTAGTCAAGGGTAAACACTCTGTAAATATTCTTTCTTTTTTAAATACTAATCAAGTCTTTCTATTTTCTTTTGTTCTTCCTCGTGATGAAACAAATCCTGAAAAAGTACCCTGCCAAGGCGCATTAATTTATGCTCGGCAAAACGCAAAAAATCATTTGCCAAAAAGACCGCACAAGGTCGGCAAAGATAAAGCGACGAGGTTCAAATTAATGTGAGAAGTTATAAAGTAACTCTAAAAAGGTTCAAAAAAACCAAATAAAAAGAGATTACAAAAATAACTTAAAAGGCCGACCAACGACAAGGTCGGACCCAACAAAGGGAAGTACTCGAACACCCGAGGTCCGAGGAAAAACCCGGATCCAAGAAAGAAGCCTTAAAGCAGCAAAAGCCAAGATTTCGAAAACGCTTACTAAAAAGTTGCTATACAAAAACAACTAAAAAGTACAAGCGAAAAAACGAAATCAAAGGAAGAGGCAAAACCAAGATTTCGAAAACGCTTACTAAAAAGTTGCTATACAAAAACAACTAAAAAGTACAAAGCGAAGAAACGAAATCGAAGGAAAAGACAAAACGAAGTTTCGAAAACGCTTACTAAAAAAGTTGTTATCCAAAAACAACTAAAAAAGTACAAGCGAAGAAACGAAAACGAAGGAAAGGACAAAACGGAAGTTTCAAAGCGCTAGCTAAAAAGTTGTTATCCAAAAAACAACTAAAAAGCATAAAAGCGGAACAAAAAGTCAAAGCAAAACACCGCATAATAAGCTAAAAAGTTACTACAAGTAGCTAATAGCAAAAAAGCGTCCAAAGCGTTCACAGCAACCAGCCAAAAACAAAAAAAGCCCAAAGGCCGGGCAAAGAACCAAAAATAAAAGATTACAGAGGATCAAGGTCCTTTCCGGATTCCACATCGGTAGAAGGCTGCGGAGGAAGAACCATAGAAATCGGGACAGCCTTGACAGCACCATCATCTCGGCTTGAAACCTCCACACCAGATCCATCCCCGGCCAAAGGTGAAGTCGGGTCCGCAACCGGAACCTTGAGGTCGGACACCGGAACCTTGGGATCGGACACCGGCACCTCATCCTCATTGGGAGCAGGAACAATCTTTCCCTCCACAACAACGTTATCCGTACTAAATAACCTCAGATCCAGGTCAGGAGCAAGAACCCGGACCTGAGCCTTCAAATTCTCGAACATAGCATCCATACCCTTAGCCACATGGCCTTCCAGCTCGTAAAAATCATCCTGAGCAGATTGCAACTTCTCCCTTGTCTCCACAAGCTCGGCATATACCCGAGTATAATTCTCCGTCGCCGCCTTCGCCATCTCCTCGGACGCTTTCGCTGCCGCCACAGCCGCGGTAGCTTTAGCTTTCTCCTTCTCCAAAGAGGCCTCCAGCTCCGTAATCCTAGCAGCCTTCAGCTCACTAAACTTCTCAAACTCGGACTGAGCCTTCTCAAGTCGGGAGCTGGTCGCGCCAATGGGAGATTTCTTGAACTCCCGGGCAATAGCAGCATGAAGACTGGCCATCCGAACACAACTCCGCGCCATATACTGAAAATGATGCTCCATAGACACGTCATCAGTAGAGATAAAAGTCTGAGGGAGAATATGCTGTTCAATCCAACCAAGAGCATCGAAATCCTTATCGTTAAAACCCGCAAGCTCTTGAGAGGTCTTCTGCTTCTTGGGAGGAGGACCCGAGAACGGGGGAGGAGAAGAGGTAGCAGGCCCGGAGGTCGGAGGGTCTTGATTTATAGCTTGGAACTGGGGAGTCGGAATAGTCTTCGACCGAGTCTGAACACCCACGGTAGCCTTCTGCGGAGAAGATCGAGCAGAAGCCTCAGCCTCGATATTTCGAGCAGCCACAGACTTCTTCGTCCGACGAAGGAACTTCATGGAATCCGCCTGAGAAGACATCTCTGCAGAAATATAAAGAAAAGGATTACCACAACAGAAATTCAACCAAAAACAAGTAAAACAACAATATTGAAAAAGAAGAATCTCGGAGAGGTCGGGAAACTACCTAACTCGGAACGGAGAAGGCTTGGATCCCCCAACATTTTCTTCGTATCCAAGTGAGGTGCCCGACCCCATAAACTGCTCACCACACCCACAAAAGCCTGCTCAACCTCATCTAGACTCTCAAAAGTATACTTAGCAGACACTACATTCTCCTGCCAACAAAGAGGAAAAGAAGGCTCCCCACTCTCATCCAGAAAGAAAGGTCGGACGTCTCCAGTAGCCCGGACCTTGAAATAAAAGTTCTTGAAATCATGAAAGGACTCATCATAAAGGGTACAAAACTTCCTTCCCTGGTTAGCCCTAAAAGAGACCCAAGACACCTTCCCTCCACCCGACCCCGGCTTCGTCAACACAAACAAATAGGAAAAAAGAGAAATAGAGGGAGCGACGCCCAAAAACTGACACAAAAGTTGAAACAGCTTTAAAAACGCCCAAGAATTTGGATGGAGCTGCGTAGGGGCAAGGTTACAAGACCACAACACCTCGGACTCCAGGTCGGTAAAAGGAAGTCGGACACTCAGCTTAGAGAAAAAACAATCATAAGCATAAAAGAAGAGCTTCTCGGAACTATCTAAAGGCGGGAAGCAAACTCTCTCCTCGGAATCCGGGGCTACTAGCTCATAATCCCTCTCAGACTCTCTATTCTCACATATACTACAGTGCCTACGGAACCTAGCCAAATATTCAGAATCTACCACAGAAGGGACTTTTAGAGGAAGAGGGTCTACCCAACCAAGACCACTTGGAATCTTGGTCGACATCGCCTGAAGAACCTTTCGAGACATAAAACTCTTACCTACAAAGAAGAAATACAAAAGCAAGCAAAAATCACATAAAGCAGACAGCGAAAAACCCGTTCAGCCAAGCAAGAAACAAAAAAGAAAATGCGGCAACCCGGAACAAAGTACCAGAAAAACAAAAAAGAGCCCCCCCCATATGCAAACAAAGCAATGGCGGCGCCTCTTTTTGGGGCAACCCAGGCATAAAGAAAGAAGAAACAGACAAAGAGCCACACAAAAGAACAGAAAGCATATGTGCGCAAAGAAAAGAGACGGGAACAAACCTGGAAGAAAGAAAGAAGACGACGAGCTCCGAAGAAAGAAGAACGAAATGGCGGCACAGAGGAAACCCCGGAAAGACGCACGGAAAGATTCGGGGAAGAAGAACAAAGAGAAAGAAGAAGCGGTGCTCGAAAAAGAGATGGCGAAAACTTAGAAAAAACAGGAAGGAACAGAATAAACGAAGAAAAAGGAAGGGAGCAAATAAATAATGCCTTCACAGAGCCCGAACGAAAATCGAGGAGAAACGGTAAAATGCAATAAATGCAGGAAACGGCCATTTTTGAATTTTGAAAAACAACTATGCCCGAGCTCGACCTCCCAAAAAGGACGAACTCGGGCAGGGGCACTGTTCATACCCTGACCGAGCTCCTCCAACTCGGCAAAATCCATGAAAGGTCCGAGCTCATCCCAAGGCCCACGCCTAAGGTCGGACCTCGGACAAATAAAGCTAAGGAGGCCCATCAAAAGGAACGAAGCCCAAAACCTAAAGGCCGAAAAAGCCTAGGAAAGGTGGTTCCGCAAAGATAGAGGTAAAACTCCCAAAAGATAAGATAAGATAAGAATATCTTATCCAGGGAAGATCACGACCAACTACTATAAATACACTGGAGCACCCAGGTATGACATACATTCCACATTCTACACATATCTGCTTGGACCCATGCTAACTTAAGCATCGGAGTGTCATTGCAGGTACAACCACCAATCGCCAACACATCAAGCTCGGGTCCCTGACCCCCACCTCGGGCATCTCCAGACGACCGAGCTACACGTTTCAGGTAACCCCCGGAACAATTATCATTCTCATTATTCGTCATCACTTTCACATTCTTATGCAATATCTCTTTCTTTCTCTGTTCAATCATACTATACAAACTTTACATCTTTCACTTTTACAATATCTTGGCTCAAACCATTTCTCTTTATTATATTACTCTTTTCTCTTTGTATCTCTTTACTATGTTCTAGTTACTCTGTTCTCTGTATCTCTTTACTTTTCTCTGATTACTCTTTCTTCTGTATCCATATCACTCTTTTTCTCTTTATCTCTTTACTTTACTCTGATTTCTCTGCTTAACGTATGTATTTTAAAGCTTATGTAAATTTCGGTATGAATAGTTATTCTGCCCCAAGTATAGGTTCATTAAGTCTATACTGAAACAGTTTAACTTTTCATATTATACCTAACCCTAGTCGCAACTCAAGGACTAACTATGTTGTTCTAGTTCTTTCACTAATCTCTGTCTGTTTTTCTGTCATTAAAACTTTACAGACTTTTTCTTCGAGTCTTATCTTTTCTTCAACTTTTTATCTTTCTTTTATCTTTGCCTCACTAATATGTTCTTACCACTCCCTAAGTATTTTATGAAGGTAATTATGAGATTCTGCACTTAAAGTTGTCTTTCTAAAGCTTTTACAGAAAACTGCCTTTTTCGCATTATTTTATTATTTTTATTAAAATATTATTTTTAATTAAATATTATTATTTAATATTTTATTATTATTTATTATTTTATTATTAAATTTTCGAAAATTAACTCACTTTTACTTTTAACCTTTAAAATTCACTTTTTACCACCCGTAACTTTTAATATTTCTACTTTTACCACCTTAACTTTCAGAAATTACCAAACAACCCCTAAAACACCAAAAATTTTACTTCCTTGCCCTTTTTAAGATCTAAGGCCTATTCTTCAATGTTCTTCACCACACTCAAAGTGTTCTTCATGTTCTTCGTATATTCTTCAAATTCTTTCTCTGTTTTTATCCGTTTTTCAGTCTTTTCAGCAACCGATTTTTACCAAAATTCATAATAAATTAGCAGCCACTAAAACCCCATCTTTCCTACATGATTTCAACACAAATTGAACCCCAATTTAAGCTCTAGGGTTTTGTTTTCCAGCAGCCCTCAAGAACAACATTCATAGCTTAAATATCACCAAATTTCATCAAATTTTCAACAAACTTTCAACAAGAATCACTCATATAAACAATCAATTTCAAGCACAGCCAAACCATATCATAATTACACAACTCAAACACAATCAATCAAGATTAAATTCGTCAAACCCTACCTGGTTTTGCTGCTCCTGATTCAATCAAACTTTCAGGTGGTCCTTAAGCACTTTTTCCTCCTAAAACACATCAAGAAAACACATATTTACCCATGTTTCCTTGAAACCGAATTGAAGAGGGAGGGAGACAGCCATCTCACCTTATTTCCAGCCTTGATAATTCACATGGTTATGTAGAGGAAGAAGAGAGGATCATTTTGGTGAAATCGGAGTTTTGATTTGAGTTTTAGTTCAGAAGAAATCAAGCTTTGAAGATTAAGTGTTTGTGAAAGTTTCTCTCTTTTCTCTCTTGTTATTTTCGGCCAAAATGATGAAATGAGACAGCCTTGGAGGTCTTGGGGGTGTAAGGTGAGTTATGATTGGTTGGCTTTGAAGTGGATTAAAATAATATTAAAATATCTCTGGTGTACAACTACTAAAACTAGGTGTATCGGAACACTCGTAAAAACATCTCTAAAAATTATTTTCTGAGCTACTAGCATAAATGACACTAGTAACATATTTATTATGAGAATGGAACATGTATAATGAGGCCTTAGCATTGCTAAAGTCATCAGAGAGTGCTGGTGCTAAGCTGCACCAGTAAACCGTAAATCCGGTTAAACCGATTTTCTGTTTTTAACTAAAACTGACCAGGTAACCTTATAATATCATTCAAGAAGCTTCTAATACTCATATAATGATGATATTACCCTATTATCTCTCTTCTCTCATGAATCGAGTCCGGTTCGTCAAACTGAGACTATCTACGAAAAACCGGATCAAAACTCCTAACCGATACGGTTTAAAAACTATGTTCTTCGTGACCGCGTTATCGAGCTTGCCTTGGAAAAGGTTCTAGCTTAAAGATGACATAATGACAATGAGGATTGAGATACTTGATGATATAACAGAGGTGTTCCCTTTACTGATCTTCCGGAGAGATTCATACTTTCAGAAAAGATCTCGCGTACTCGAAAATCAGGGTTGTTACATTCTACCCTCCTAAAAGAAAATTTTGCCCTCAAAATTTCAGCCGCATGCAAGAATCCATCTTCAAGCAGTCTATTTCCTTCAAGCCATCCTGACGAAGATATCAGTTCGTTCCTTATAGCATCTAAATATCACATAGCCATGGCCATGGAGATCATAATAGCTATAAGAATAGTTGTGCCTGACACGAATTTGTCGTTCGGAACTCGGTTAAACCATGCCTATTCACAGTCATTGAGGTCTTATCCGCACCAAATAATCAGTATTAAGGTGATCAGTCTTAACACTTCAAGTCAAGTGTGAACATTCCCAGAATGAGTGCTCAAAGACATTCATGCCAAATGTATCTTAAAGATACCCTAACGACATGAGACACACAAGCAGAGTATGCAATGAAGCATAGTCAGTCCACTCCCCAGGCTCTACCGGGAACGAACTGCTCTGATACCAAATTGTAACGACCCAATTTTCAATATGTCTAGATCATACTAGAAACTGAGCGCTACCAATTTGTCTTCCTAATTATTATCTATTATTTATCATATGAGCCTGATACGTTGTTAAAAACGTAGTTAATTTGCGAGGTATATTTTTTTTTTGTTTGAAAACATTTGGGTTAATAGACGGAATCAGTCATAATCAATTCACAAATAATAACAGATAAGTCAATTATAAACAACCACACATAAATACATCACGAGTAGCTAGAAACATTCATTTATCCAGCCTTTGTTAGAGTATAGACCTTTAGTTAGAACACCCCTAGATATAGCTAAATAATATCTATATACATATATATATATATATATATATATACAACATCCCAGGTCCTGACCTGTTCAAGAAGTCCCTAAGCTGGCACCCAGGCTAGCCTAGACTCTATACTCGCCTAGTCCCTCTAAACTACTAAAGCGAGGGAAAGTACGTTCTAAGTCTTCAAAACTAAAGTCGGGTGGAACGTCATCAAAGGGTAGAACATCGTCTGCTACTCCTCTGCACGATCAGACATTGCCATAGGACGTCCCTCTGGTACCTCATCAAGTAGCCACACAACGGGAGTCTCGTACACAGGATTTAGGTTAAAGTGCGCATACGAACGGGGTGTAGACGTTGGCTGGTTTCACAGTATATACATATAAACAGAGAACGATACTCACCCTAGACTTAGAAAACTATCTAGAGCAAAATCCTCTTCTTGCAAACGGTCATCAGCGAACTTCGGTAAGGTACTCTTACTTCCATCTGAAGGGGAAGGGAGAGAGAAGGGGTAAGAACTGGGGAGTCCTTAGTAGGGTCGGGGTTATTAGTTATATTCATTTATTTGGGGTCGATTAGCAGACGAATAATAGAATATAGCGAAGCAGTAAACAAAAGATAAAGACAGAAAGAGAAAGTAGAGACGATAGAAAGCAGAACACAAACAAAAGAATACAAGATAATAAAACATAGAAATAGCATACAAGCAGACAAACACAAAGAAATAGATCACACACAGAAAGGAATGCAACAGAGAATGATGCGCAGACAAGAATGATGCATGTCTAGCCCTAGTGCAGGTAATGAGCTCATCTGTCGGTTACATACCCGCTCCCGACGTTACCCAGCAACCTCTGTCTGGATAAGGCTTTCCTGTTGGCAATATCCACTGCAAGCAACCTTTGTCTTGCAGGGCGAAACTTATTAGCCGATATACGCCCAACAGACTCACTGTAAGCAACCTCTGTCTTACAGGAGCAACAACACACTCACTGTAAGCAACCTCTGTCTTACAGGAGCAACAACACACTCACTGTAAGCAACCTCTGTCTTACAGGAGCACATTCATCTTGATACCTCTGTAAGCAACCTCTGTCTTACAGCAAAGCATTATAGCAAGGTATCCCAGGAAAGCGTTCTCAGTGGTCGTACCACCATCTATCTGACTGCCTCTCTGCAGCAGATTCTTACATAATCATTCTTATTATCATCATTCATTATCATTCTCATTATTCGTCATCACTTTCACATTCTTATGCAATATCTCTTTCTTTCTCTGTTCAATCATACTATACAAACTTTACATCTTTCACTTTTACAATATCTTGGCTCAAACCATTTCTCTTTATTATATTACTCTTTTCTCTTTGTATCTCTTTACTATGTTCTAGTTACTCTGTTCTCTGTATCTCTTTACTTTTCTCTGATTACTCTTTCTTCTGTATCCATATCACTCTTTTTCTCTTTATCTCTTTACTTTACTCTGATTTCTCTGCTTAACGTATGTATTTTAAAGCTTATGTAAATTTCGGTATGAATAGTTATTCTGCCCCAAGTATAGGTTCATTAAGTCTATACTGAAACAGTTTAACTTTTCATGTTATACCTAACCCTAGTCGCAACTCAAGGACTAACTATGTTGTTCTAGTTCTTTCACTAATCTCTGTCTGTTTTTCTGTCATTAAAACTTTACAGACTTTTTCTTCGAGTCTTATCTTTTCTTCAACTTTTTATCTTTCTTTTATCTTTGCCTCACTAATATGTTCTTACCACTCCCTAAGTGTTTTATGAAGGTAATTATGAGATTCTGCACTTAAAGTTGTCTTTCTAAAGCTTTTACAGAAAACTGCCTTTTTCGCATTATTTTATTATTTTTATTAAAATATTATTTTTAATTAAATATTATTATTTAATATTTTATTATTATTTATTATTTTATTATTAAATTTTCGAAAATTAACTCACTTTTACTTTTAACCTTTAAAATTCACTTTTTACCACCCGTAACTTTTAATATTTCTACTTTTACCACCCTAACTTTCAGAAATTACCGAACAACCCCTAAAACACCAAAAATTTTACTTCCTTGCCCTTTTTAAGATCTAAGGCCTGTTCTTCAATGTTCTTCACCACACTCAAAGTGTTCTTCATGTTCTTCGTATATTCTTCAAATTCTTTCTCTGTTTTTATCTGTTTTTCAGTCTTTTCAGCAACCGATTTTTACCAAAATTCATAATAAATTAGCAGCCACTAAAACCCCATCTTTCCTACATGATTTCAACACAAATTGAACCCCAATTTAAGCTCTAGGGTTTCGTTTTCCAGCAGCCCTCAAGAACAACATTCATAGCTTAAATATCACCAAATTTCATCAAATTTTCAACAAACTTTCAACAAGAATCACTCATATAAACAATCAATTTCAAGCACAGCCAAACCATATCATAATTACACAACTCAAACACAATCAATCAAGATTAAATTCGTCAAACCCTACCTGGTTTTGCTGCTCCTGATTCAATCAAACTTTCAGGTGGTCCTTAAGCACTTTTTCCTCCTAAAACACATCAAGAAAACACATATTTACCCATGTTTCCTTGAAACCGAATTGAAGAGGGAGGGAGACAGCCATCTCACCTTATTTCCAGCCTTGATAATTCACATGGTTATGTAGAGGAAGAAGAGAGGATCATTTTGGTGAAATCGGAGTTTTGATTTGAGTTTTAGTTCAGAAGAAATCAAGCTTTGAAGATTAAGTGTTCGTGAAAGTTTCTCTCTTTTCTCTCTTGTTATTTTCGGCCAAAATGATGAAATGAGACAGCCTTGGAGGTCTTGGGGGTGTAAGGTGAGTTATGATTGGTTGGCTTTGAAGTGAATTAAAATAATATTAAAATATCTCTGGTGTACAACTACTAAAACTAGGTGTATCGGAACACTCGTAAAAACATCTCTAAAAATTATTTTCTGAGCTACTAGCATAAATGACACTAGTAACATATTTATTATGAGAATGGAACATGTATAATGAGGCCTTAGCATTGCTAAAGTCATCAAAGAGTGCTGGTGCTAAGCTGCACCAGTAAACCGTAAATCCGGTTAAACCAATTTTCTGTTTTTAACTAAAACTGACCAGGTAACCTTATAATATCATTCAAGAAGCTTCTAATACTCATATAATGATGATATTACCCTATTATCTCTCTTCTCTCATGAATCGAGTCCGGTTCGTCAAACTGAGACTATCTACGAAAAACCGGATCAAAACTCCTAACCGATACGGTTCAAAAACTATGTTCTTCGTGACCGCGTTATCGAGCTTGCCTTGGAAAAGGTTCTAGCTTAAAGATGACATAATGACAATGAGGATTGAGATACTTGATGATATAACAGAGGTGTTCCCTTTACTGATCTTCCGGAGAGATTCATACTTTCAGAAAAGATCTCGCGTACTCGAAAATCAGGGTTGTTACACATAACCGTGACCAACATGGCCGAACCTGGAGAGAGTGAAAAGGCAGTGAGTCCTAGTGAGGAAGACCTCAGGGAACGTTTACTGGCCATTAAGGAGTACCCCAATGAGGAACCAAAGGAATCTGAGGCTTATATAGAGACCATAGAGATTCCTTTGACCTTCCTTTTACCATTCTTGAGCTCTGATGACTATTAATCTTCTGAAGAAGATGAAGACATTGCTGAAGGGCAACTTGCCCAGTATTTAGAAGCAATCATGAAGCTGAATGCCAAGATATTTGGTAATGAGACTTGGGAGGATGAACCTCTATTACTCATTAATGAACTGGATACCTGGATTCAGCAAACTTTACCTCAAAAGAAACTGGATCCTGGTAAATTCTTAATATCCTGTACGATAGGCACCATGACCTTTGAGAAGGCTCTGTGTGACCTAGGGTCAGGTATTAACCTCATGCCACTCTCTGTAATGGAGAAACTAGGAATCTTTGAGGTACAAGCTGCAAGAATCTCACTAGAGATGGCAGACAAATCAATGAAATAGGCTTATAGACTAGTAGAGGACGTGCTAGTGAAGGTTGAAGGCCTTTATATCCCTGCTGATTTCATAATCCTAGACACTGGGAAGGATGAGGATTAATCCATCATCCTTGGCAGACCTTTTCTAGCCACAGCAAAAGCTGTGATTGATGTTGATAGAGGAGAGTTGGTCATTCAATTGAATGAGGACACCTCGTATTCAAGACTCAAGGTTCTCCTTCTGTACACATGGAGAAGAAGCATAAAAAGCTTCTATCAATACAGAGTCAAACAAAGCCCCCACATTTAAACTCTAAGTTTGGTGTTGAGAGGCCCCAACCATGCTCTGATTATTTGTGAGGCTCCATGAGAGCCCACTGTCTACCTATTGACATTAAAGAAGCGCTTATTGGGAGGCAACCCAATTTTTGTTTATCTATGTTAAATTTCCATTATCCATTATTATTTCAGGTTTTCTTTAGGTTGATGATCATGTGGAGACACAAAAATAAGTGCAAAAATCAAAGCAAATTCAAAAACAGCATTAGAAACAGCACACCCTGGAGGAAAAACTTACTGGCGTTTAAACGCCTGTAAGGGTAGTAGGATGGGCGTTAAACACCCAGTCTGGCACCATTCTGGGTGTTTAACGCCAGAAATGGGCACCAAACTGGCATTTAACGCCAGAAAGAAGCACCAGACTTGTGTTTAACGCCAGAAACAGGCTACAGCTTGGCGTTAAACACCAAGAAAGGTATAAAAGCTGGTGTTTAATGCCAGAAATAGGCAGCAGTCACTCTAAGTGCATTTTTGCACGCCTAAATGGAGTAGGGATGAGAAGTCCTTGACCCCTCAGGATCTGTGGACCCCACAGGATCCCCACCTACCCCATCTCTCTCTCCCCCTCAAACATCTCTATAACACTCTACCCAAAACACCACTCACCTATCAAATCCTATTCTCTTCCCTATATTCTTTTCACCAATCACCTCCATCCCTCTTCCCCAAAAACCCCACCTACCTCACTTTTTAAATTCAAACACTTTTCCCTTCCAAACCCACCCAATTCCATTCGGCCACTCTCCCTCTCTTTCCCTATAAATACCCCTCTTCACTCCTTCATTTTCACACATTACAACCACTCTCCTACCCCCTTGGCCGAACCTATCTCTCCCTCCATCTCCTCCATTTTCTTCTTCTTCCCCTTCTTTCTTTCTTCTTTTGCTCGAGGACGAGCAAACCTTTTAAGTGTGGTGTGGTAAAAGCACTGCTTTTTATTTTTCTATAACCATTTATGGCACCTAAGGCCGGAGAAACCTCTAGAAAGAAGAAAAGAAAGGCAAAAGTTTCCACCTCTGAGTCATGGAAGATGGAGAAATTCATCTCAAAGGTCCATCAAGACCACTTCTATGATGTTATGGCCAAGAAGAAAGTGATCCCTGAGGTTCCTTTCATGCTTAAGAAGAATGAGTATCCGGAGATCCGACATGAGATCTGAAGAAGAGGTTGGGAAGTTCTCACCAACCCCATTCAACAAGTCAGAATCTAAATGGTTCAAGAGTTCTATGCCAATGCATGGATCACTAGGAACCATGATCAAAGTATGAACCCGAATCCAAAGAATTGGCTTACAATGGTTCGGGGGAAATACTTAGATTTCAGTCCGAAAAATGTAAGGTTGGCATTCAACTTGCCAATGATGCAAGAAAACGCACGCCCTTAAACTAGAACGGTCAACTTTGATCAAAGGTTGGACCATGTCCTCATGGACATATGTGTAGAAGGAGCTCAATGGAAAAAAGACTCAAGAGGCAAGCCGGTTCAATTGAGAAGACCGGACCTTAACCCTGTGGATAGAGGATGGTTGAAATTCATCCAACGCTCCATCATTCCTACTAGCAACCGATCGAAAGTGACTGTGGATCGGGCTATCATGATCCATAGTATCATGATTGGGGAGAAAGTGGAAATTCATGAGATCATACCTCTAGAACTGTCTAAGGTGGCTGACAAGTCCTCCACTTTGGCAAGGTTAGCCTTTCCTCATCTCATTTGTCACCTATGCAATTTAGCTGGAATTGTCATAGAGGAAGACATCCTCATTAAAGAGGACAAGCCCATCAGTAAGAAGAGGATGGAGCAAACAAGAGAGCCCACTCATGGACCTCAACAAGAGCATGAGGAAATTCCTCATGAAATCCCTGAGATGCCTCAAGGGATGCATTTTTCTCCACACAACTATTGGGAGCAACTCAACACCTCTTTGGAAGGCTTGAGTTACAACATGGACTAACTAAGGGTGGAGCACCAAGAGCACTCCATCATTCTCCATGAGATTAGAGAAGATCAAAGATCTATAAGGGAGGAGAACCAAAGGCAAGGAAGAGACATAGAGGAGCTCAGGCGTTCCATTGGATCTTCAAGAGGAAGAACTAGCCGCCATCACTAAGGTGGACCCGTTCTTTGATTTCCTTGTTCTTATTTTTCTGTTTTTCGAATTTGATGCTTTATGTTTGTCTATGTTTGTGTCTTCATTACATGATCATTAGTGTCTAGTGTCTATGTCTTAAAGTTATGAATAACTCCATGAATCCTTCACCTCTCTTAAATGAAAAATGTGCCTAATTACAAAAGAACAAGAAGTACTTGGATTTCAAATTTTATCTTGAAATTAGTTTAATTATTTTGATGTGGTGGCAATACTTTTTTTTTTCTGAATGAATGCTTGAACAGTGCATATTTTTTATAGTAAAGTTTATGAATGTTAAAATTGTTGGCTCTTGAAAGAATGATGAACAAAGAGAAATGTTATTGATAATCTGAAAAATCATGAAATTGATTCTTGAAGCAAGAAAAAGCAATGAAAAAAATGGCAAAAAAAAAAGAAAAAGAAAAAGCAAGCAGAAAAAGCCAATAGCCCTTTAAACCAAAAGGCAAGGGTAAAGAGGATCTAAGGCTTTGAGCATTAATGGATAGGAGGGCCCAAGGAAATAAAATCCAGGCCTAAGCGGCTAAATCAAGCTGTCCCTAACTATGTGCTTGTGTCATGAAGGTCCAAGTGAAAAGCTTGAGACTGAGTGGTTAAAGTCGTGATCCAAAGCAAAAAGAGTGTGCTTAAGAACTATGGACACCTCTAACTGGGGACTTTATCAAAGCTGAGTCACAATCTAAAAAGGTTCACCCAGTTATGTGTCTGTGGCATTTATGTATCCGGTGGTAATACTGGAAAACAAAGTGCTTAGGGCCACGGCCAAGACTCATAAAATAGCTGTGTTCAAGAATCAACATACTGAACTATGAGAATCAATAACACTATCTAAAATTCTGAGTTCCTATAGATGCCAATCATTCTGAATTTCAAAGGATAAAGTGAGATGCCAAAACTGTTCAGAAGCAAAAAGCTACTAGCCCCGCTCATCTTATTGGGACCAAGTTTGACTGATATTGAGAGATTCATTGTATATTCTCTTCTTTTTATCCTATTTGATTTTTAGTTGCTTGGAGACAAGCAACAATTTAAGTTTGGTGTTGTGATGAGCGGATAATTTATACGCTTTTTGGCATTGTTTTTAGGTAGTTTTTAGTAGGATCTAACTACTTTTTAGTATATTTTTATTAGTTTTTAAGCAAAATTTACATTTCTGGACTTTACTATGAGTTTGTGTGTTTTTCTGTTATTTCAGGTATTTTCTGGCTGAAATTGAGGGACCTGAGCAAAAATCTGATTCAGAGGCTGAAAAAGACTGCAGATGTTGTTGGATTCTGACCTCCTTGCACTCGAAATGGACTTTTGGGAGCTACAGAAGCCCAATTGGCGTACTCTCAATTGCGTTGGAAATTAGACATTCTGGGCTTTCCAGCAATATATAATAGTCCAATGTTTGTTCGATTTTTGATGACGCAAACTGGCGTTCAAATGCCAATTTCTTGCCCTATTCTGGCGTTAAACGCCAGAAACATGATAGAAGCAGCAGTTAAAAGCCCAAATTGGCATAAAAACTGGCGTTTAACTCCAAGAAAAGTCTCTACACATGAAAGCTTCAATGCTCAGTCCAAGCACACACCAAGTGGGCCCGGAAGTGGATTTCTGCATCATTTACTTATTTCTGTAAACCATAGTAACTAGTCTAGTATAAATAGAACCTTTTACTATTGTACTCACAACTTTGGATCTTGACATCTTCGGATTATCCTTAGATCATCTTTGGAACATTTTTCCTTGGACTTGGAGGCTGGCCATTCGGCCATGCCTGGACCTTCATAACGTATGTATATTCAACGATGGAGTTTCTACACACCATAGATTAAGGTGTGGAGCTCTGCTGTTCCTCGAGTATTAATGCAAAATACTATTGTTCTTCTATTCAATTCAAGCTTATTCTTATGCTAAGATATTCACTCGCACTTCAACATGATGAATGTGATGATTCGTGACACTCATCACCATTCTCAATTTATGAACGCGTGCCTGACAATAACTTCCGTTCTACCTGCAAAAGCTAGAGTGTGTATCTCTTGGGTTTCTAATCAATAATTCACATCGTTTCCCCTCTGACAATAGGGCATCTGAATCTGAGATTAGAACCTTTGTGGTATAGGCTAGAACCATTTGGCAGCATTCCTGAGATCTGAAAAGTCTAAACCTTGTCTGTGGTATTCCGAGTAGGATCTGGGAAGGGATGACTGTGACAAGACGCAAAAAGATCATTGGAATCCACAGCTGATTAACCATGCGGTAGTTGTGCCTGGTATTTTTCATCCGTGATGAGAAATCCGACAGTTGATTAGCCGTACAGAAATCGTAGAGGACCATTTTCACTGAGAGGATGGGAGGTAGCCATTGACAACGGTGATCCCCAACATACAGCTTGCCATGGAAAGGAGTATGAATGGTTGAATAAAGACAGTAGGAAAGCAGAGATTCAGAAGGAATAACGCATCTCCATACGCTTATCTGAAATTTCCACCAATGAATTACATAAGTATCTCTATCTTTATTTTATGTTTATTTATCTTTTAATTATCAAAGCTCCCATAACCATTTGAATCCGCCTGATTGAGATTTACAAGATGACCATAGCTTGCTTCAAACCGACAATCTCCGTGGGATCGACCCTTACTCACGTAAGGTATTACTTGGACGACCCAGTGCACTTGCTGGTCAGCTGTACGAAGTTGTGTATCGCGATTTTGTGTACCACCTACCCTTACCCCAAACCCCATTACAACCTTCTAAAGACCTCATGATACTCGCATTCTTACATCACACCTTTGTTGATTGTTAGATGAAAAGAAAATCCTTGAAAGCATGATTAGAGGATATTTGAGTGAATTGACCCTAAACACTGAGTGATGAGAGTGTATACACACCTAGTGAGGGTTCGATCACTCAACTCTATGTTTCCATACTTCTTATCATGCATCCTTGCAAGTTGCTTCATTTTGAAACCTGAATCAATTCTCTAGATTTTGCTTACATTGAGCTACTTCTTTGTTTTGCCCCAAATGTTTATACTCTTGCTTGGAAATTTGATTATTTGTCCTCACCAAATCAATAGGAAACTATAGATAGTATAGATAAATATAAATAGTATATAGTATACATACATGTAGGTTGATGAATTGAATAAGATGCTTGCCCTTTTATCCTTCTCCTTTGGATGTGATTAGCATGAGGACATGCTACTGTTTAAGTGTGGGAGAATTGATGAGTCCATATTTTTCGATATATTTTGGTTTAATTTGAGTCGATTTCATCATATAAACCCACATTTATTCACCTATATAGCATACTTTTATGTTTTCTCTCTAGATTGTGCCTAAATGTGAAAACATGCATTTTTGAGCTTAAATTAGTGATTTTAATCTCACTTTTATACCATTCAATGCCATGACATATTTGTTGATGATTTTAGGTCCTAGAGGCAAGTTTGGCAAGGCAAAAGTGGAAGGAAGCATGAACAAAGGGAGAAAACATGAAGAAAACAAAAGAAGAGCACACAGCCATGTGTGCGTACGCACAACTCCCTGTGCATATGCACAAGTGCAGAAATACTTACATCTGTGCGTATGCACAGGTACCAGTGCATGCCTTCATTAAAAATGCACGTGCACTTGCATTTTGGGGCTCTTTTTGGCCTATTTCTGAAGGCTTGAGGCTAAAATCAAAGGCTATATCAAGGGGGCAACATCTCATATGAAGACATTAGCTTAGGGAGCCATCTTTGAGTAGGAAAAGCACATAGTAGGAGTAGGAGTAGTATAGAGTAGAAAATTCTCTCTTACGGTTTTAATTTGGGTTTGTAGAATTTTATAGTTCAAGTTTTGCTTTTGGATTTTGCTATTTCTTTAATTCCTCTTTTATTACATTACTTGTTCTACGTTTCCTTACACTTTAATTTTCTTCGTCAATATTTACTTTCCTTTGCAATTTTGGATTTCTAGTTGTTTAATTTGATGTTTCATGGCTTTTATATGTTTGTTGAGTTTCTTTTGTTGCTTTTGATCATTTATGGTTCATAGCTTTTACCATTTTCCCAATTTTGCCATGTTTTATGTTTATGCCCTCTATGTGTTTAATAAAATTCCAATCTTAGTTATGGGGTAGATTTCCACCCCTTGGCTTGGGGAAATGAGTGTATGGATTCCTAGAGCCATAATGTCCAATATTTAGTGATAATTCTTGGGTTGTTAGTTGTTATTGTTTCTACTAACGCTAGCTTTTTACCAATTAATTTGGTAAGCTAGCTAGGATTTGTGGATTAATAACAATTATGCTCAGTTGACTTATCCTTCGATGTAAAGGGTTGACTTAGTGAGATTAATCCATCATAATTATCATAGTTGTGGTTATTGCAAGGAAGGGATTCCATAACTCATTCCAAGCAAAGGTTTCATTTATGTTTTAAACCACTTTTCCATCAATTTTGAGTCTTACTTGTTTATATTACATACATAGTTCTTTTATTCCTTTATTGCTTTATTAATTGCAATTTTGTCTAGTTCTTTTATCTCTTTATTTTTGTTGCTTTCAATCATTGAAAACCCCTTTGCCTTCCACAACCAAAAATGTATGCACTTGTTGTCACTAGTTCCTAGGGAGAACGACCCGGGAGTCGAAATACTCTCGGTTAATTTTGTATTGAATTGTGACATCTTTTGGATTGAATTTTGATTGTGAGATTTTATTGTTGATTTGGACTATACTACGAACGAAGGAATTCCATTTTGAGAAACTCTAGATCAACTATAAAACACTCATTTATCACACACGTATCTGTGCGTACGCACTCCTCTGTTTTCTCACTATTATGCTTCTTTTCTCTTCCTCCCTCTTCTTCTCCTTTCACCGTATTTTCTGCTTGTTCTTGTCCATTTTGTTTGCATTTCATTTTCACTTTAGTGATTATATTAGATTTAGTTTAGTTGTTTGTGAAGTAAATAAGTTGCAAATGTTTGTTGATGTTGATTGAGTTGCTTCTTGCTTGAATTTGGTTTCAAGTTTGATAAATGTATGCACTAAGCATTAAGTCCTTAATTTGATTGCCTAATTGAATTGTGAGTTTGATTCATATGTTGTAGCTACCATATGCATTAGACTTTATCCTTGTTTGGCATCTTGAATTGTGCACTTTTACTTTAGTGAATTGAATTGAAATTACTTGCTCATCATGATTTTCATATCAAAATTCATCACATGTCCAGTACTTGTTCCTTGTTAATGCTTTGCATTTGTTTGAGTTATTTAACTTGATTTTTATCAAGCTTATCACTTTTTATAACAAGTACTTTTCCATGTGACTATTGCATTATGTGTCATGATAAATAAGTAGTTTTTCAGTCATTAATGGATTGGCTGTTGTTTATTGTGCTATTCTATACCAATTTTGCACTTTCACATTCACAATTTCAATAACCAATATCAAAAACTCAATTCACTTTTGTGTTACCTAGGGTTGCTTGTGCCTTAAGTTTATCTTCACTTGCAACCTAGGATACTAAATTGAGGAATGCATGCTATTTCTTTTGAATAGGTGGTTGTTGTTTTTACACCACCAACGTTTGCGTTCTAAATGTGCGCGCATTTAGAATACACACATTGCTTTTTATCATACCACACACATCTTACTTTGCCTCAATTGTTGCTTATTTGTTTACAAAACAACCGGAACTCCCAGAGCCCACCAGCTACAGGTGGAGCCTCAAAGTCCTTCATCCCCCGGATTATGTGCTTGCACGGAGGACCGTGCACAATTTAAATGTGGGGGAGGATTGCCAACTTCGAGAGGGGTAAAATCCTTTTCTTAGACACTTTGCAATATTCTTTTTGTTCTTTTTCTCAAATTTTTGCAATTTTGTTCTTATTTGCATTTTTGTTTTGTTTGTTTGTATATATTTCTTTAATGCTTATAGTTCAATGGGAGTAAATACTTGCATGTTGCATGTTAGATTGAATAAGTTTGGTAAAAACAACTAGAAATTTTCATGAAATCCCTTTTAGGGCATACCATTGATTGAAGTGGAATTGTTTTCTTTCAACTTGCTTGAAGTATCTTTTTTCATAGAACATGAAAAAAGAGCTAGAACAACAAACCTTGTGAGATTTGAGCCTTAATTATATGGTTGCACATTTCCAACCATAAAGTTTGTTCTTGTGTGATAAACTCCTTTTATGATTGTAACCTTTGATTTTCATGAATCTATATGTCCATTATTTTGTGTATGCATGCATGTTGATTGAGGCCATTGTTTCGAAGAGCTCACTTACCCAAATAGCCTACCCTTTATCTTTCATTGTTAGCCAACTTTGAGCATATGCTGAACCCATTTGTTCTTAATTTTAGCACATTACAAGCGTTAAAGAGGAAAACAATGAAATGTCCCTTGTTTGGATCTTTGATTAGCTTAGGCTAATGAGTGTGTTTATCATTCAAGTTTGGAAAGTTTGGGAACATTAGTTGGGATAAAAGGACGTTTCTTATTTTTTTGTCAAAATATTGGAAATTGGGTACATACTCATGAAAAATTATGTTAAACCATATGCATTGATGCTCTTGTATATATTTTAGTTTGAAAAAAAAAAGAGAAAAGCAATAAGAAGGGGACAAAAATGCCCCAAAGTAAAGTAATAATATCAATACATATGGAATGTGATTGTAAAAGAATGCATGAGTGTGTGAAAAAGTGAAGAATGGGTAGTTAGGTTTGCATTAGAATTGAATATGTTATTGTAGGTTAGGTGGGAAGCTTAGGTTAATCAATGATTCAAATTTCAAGCTCACTTGACCATATACATCCTACTTTGACCCTAGCCCCATTACAACCCATGGATAAGTCCTCTTGATATTTGTATGCATGCACCGAATAATTGTTGATTGTTAGATGACTTGCAAATATTCGAGAAACATGATTAAAAGAGAATTGAGTGATTAAGCCCTAAACACTGAGCAAATTGAGTGAATACATATCCGGTGAGGGGTTCGATCGCTCAATTCTATATTCTTTTGCTCTATATTGTATCTTCTTGCAAGTTGTTTGTTGGTTAGTTTTGAATATCTCAATTCAATTCTTTGGACTTTGATCATAGTGTATTGACTCTTTGCCTTGGCCCTAAGGTTTGTTTTGGATTGATTGGAATCCCTTGTTTGTTCTTGCCAAACTCCATAGGAAATCATATTGTACATATAGATAGATAGCATTTAGTGTAGTTGCATGCATGTAGTTAGTTGTATTGAATAAATTGCTTTCCCCTTTACCCTTCTCCTTTGATTGTGATTAGCATGAGGACATGCTATTGTTTAAGTGTGGGGGAATTGATGAATCCATATTTGACGATATATTTTGGTTTCATTTAAGTGAATTTCATCACTTAAACCCACATTTATTGATCCAAATAGCATAATTTTGTGTTCTCTCCCTTAATTGAGCTTAATTGTGAAAACATGCTATTTTGTGCTTATTTTAATCACTTTTATCCCACTTTTATCACATTCGATACCTTGATGGTTTGATGAGTGATTTCAGGTGTAATAGGTTGGAATGGCTTGATAAGAGTGGAAGAGAAGCATGTATAAAGGGAGAAAATATGAAGAAAACAAAGGAGAAGCACACATTGGAGTGTGCGTGTGCACAACTCACTGTGCGTATGCACCAAAACGACAAAGCCATGTGTGCGTACGCACGAGAGGAAAGCAGCAAGTGTGCGTATGCACACGTCTATGCGTACGCACAAGTCCCAGCACGTGACTCACTTAATGCAAATCGCTGGGGGCGATTTCTAGGCCTCCGGAGCCCAGTTTTTGGACTTTCTGAAGCTGATTCTTCCTATATCAAAGAAGGCCTCTTTCCATGTGAAGTGGGGAGAAATTAGGTTTAGTTTAGCATTATGTAGGTTATTTTCTAGAGACAGAAGCTCCCCCTTCTCTCTAGAAATTAGGGTTCTTAGTTTATTTCCTTTCTAATTTTCCTTTTTAATTCTTGTTTTAATCTAGTTTCTTCTACCTTTCCTTGTTTTCTTGTCTTAATTTCATTACTTTATCTTGTCATTTTCTCCATTCTTGACATTTTTATATATTTGCACTCTTGTTACTTTAATTTACATTTAATGCAATTTTATGTTTCATGCCACTTTATTGTTTAATTGAGTTGTTATCTTACTTTTCTTGCTTTTGGTAGATGTAGCATTTATTATTTCTTGTTATTTTGTCATGCTTTATTTTCATGCCTCCCAAGTGTTTGATAAAATGCTTGGGTTGGTTTTAGCCTAGTTTTTCTCACCCTTGGTTGGAAAATTGTGTGGTTTGGGTGAACTTGAATGGTGGATGTCCATTTCACATTGTGTGGGGGTTGTTAATTAATTTGGTTTTCCTTGACTCTAAGTAACCCATAAATAGTGTTGACTTAGGACTTAGGGATTGAGATTAATTATGCCTAGTTGACTTATCCTCGATGTAGGATTGACTAATTGGGATTAATCAACACATAATTACCATGTTTGTGGTCCACAACTATGATAGCAAGCCCTAATTATCCGATTCTTGCCAAGAGTTCTTCTTGTCATTTAATTTCCAATTGCGTTGCTTTTAATTGCTTGAGTTTTAATTTCTTGACACCAATTTTACTTTCTTGCCATGTAAGTCCTTACATGCTCATTTAATTTCTTGTACTTTAAATTTCTTGCCTCTTTCAATCAATCCCCCTTACTCCCTTATAGCAAATAATGACATTCAATTGCAACTCCTAGGGATACGACCTGGAATTTTAAACTCCCGGTTATTGTATTTTGATTGTGACTATCTTTTGATTCAAATTTGCTTGTTGGCCAATTGTTAGGTTGGGAACTACACGTACAACGCCGATCTTAGTTTTGAGAAAAATTCCAAACCCACTTAGGCCTTCATCATTCGTCCATCATCAGGCACTCATCATTGAATCAATCGAGGTATTTTCTCATGGATTTGTCTTGTCTTTGGATGATTCTGGGCAAGCTGATGGGGTGTTTAGCTTTGGTGATTATGGTAGTGAACTTGGCCATGAACTTTTTGTAAAAGTCGTGAAAGATGGCTATAGAGCCATTTGGGAGGGCGTTGAACAATTTGATTGCGGGGCCGGCTAGGGTTAACGGCAAGTCCCTGCATCGGACCGTATCGACGACTCTTTCCAGGATCATCTTGGCCTCGAAGGCTGTTAGGTGTTCCTGGGGATCTTTGGTCCCATCGTATTTCATGTTAGTGGACTTGTCGAAACCCTTCGAAAGTTTGGCTCTCAAGATTCTTTCTGTGAACGGGGTGGCTTCCCTTATTACGTGCTCGCTTCGTGCTCGTTTGGCTTCCAAATGGGGCCAAGGGTCGTCTTCTCTGCGTCGGCATTTTGGGTCTCAAAAAATGTTGCGATCGTGTCGCTTGCTGTGTTGTCATTCGGGTGACCTGTTCCTAGTATCGTGATGAGATCGGATCTTAGAAGTCGTTTGGCTTGCATGCTCCAGGTGATACCGTTCTTTGGGTGTAACTCAGCCTTCGAGGTTTTGTACCCTGAGGCATAGCTCTTGAATTATTTGGACCACCTTCTCTCCTAGGCCATCGGGTGCCCAGGCTTCAGTGGGTGGACGGTTGTCCTCTTTCGATTGTTTCCGGATCGGGGTTGGTTGGCGATGCACAGTGCTCGTCATCCTCCCTTGGGTGGGAGGAGCGTTATCTTGGAGTTCGGGAGTTGGGCTTCGTGGGTGTGAGTTATGGTGGTGGCTTGAGAATTGCTCGTCGAGATTCTCCGTGATGCCACCACGATTTGGTGGTCGCCACAGACGGCACCAATGTACTGGATGTCTTTGGTACTAGTTGTGAGATGGATCGGAAACTTGCGAGTCGAGGCGGTTGTCGGATCGTCTTTTTGGAGCGGCGAGAGTGGTACCTGCAGAGATACTCCGATGCCCAAAGGTTAGAATGGATTTGAGTGGTATAGAATGTGAAAAATGAGTAACGTATCTGAGGGGACTTCTGGCTCCTATTTATATAGCTAGTGGTAGTTATCTCATCTTATTTTATCTAACAAGAAAAATATTTAAATTTAAATATTGATTAGAGGATGTGAGACTAGTTCAAATCTATTAGAAAAAAAGGACCAACCCCAGATATCTGGATTGGAGGCCGTTCCAGTACGAGACCCAAAAGTCGAGTTCTTAACAATATATAAGTACATTGATAATACATACAAGTAGATATAAGTGCACGACAATATATAATATATATATATATATATATATATATATATATATATATATATATAAGTGTGTGAAGAATTGCGATCAACTGCATTAGCCTTAAAAAGGATTAAACTTTATGTTCGTGCAATAATACTAATTATATATGAGCACACACATAATATATATGATAGTTAAATATATTGTATGTGTAACAACAATGAACAAAACCACATAATAGTAATCATAATATACAATTTTGCTATGTAAGAATACTCAATGTAAACAACACATACATATACATATTTCGATCCAAAAAAATAATAAAATTGAATATTTTTTATAGTTAATAGATAGTTCTCATAGCATATATTAGAATAAATTGTTTTATAATTCACATCATTTATATTAAATCATAAAAAATATATGTCATAATATAAAAATTTATCTATACTCATAAAAATGATAAAAGAATTATTTCAATCTTTTTTAACTAAAATATTCTGTATTTTTGATAGAGTTGAATTGTAACTCTTTTGATAAAAAAAAGAGCGACAGAGACAGTTTTAGTATGTTGAGAACCGAAATCCTGAAGTCGCTATTTATATTTGAGCATGGTACCCATTAAATCCTAAAGTCCGAATAAAAATTGTATCTAAAACCTAAATAAAAATTGTATATGTTTTTATTTTTATTTAATTTTAAATCAAAAATAATTATAACTTGTTCAATTTAGCATTTATAATAATAAATAAGATCAATATTATATAAGTTATTTAATTTAAAATAGTGTAATTTATAATTATAATTAATATATATATTGTATACAAACAAATTAAAAAATTAAATAATTTTTCAACATTAAAATCATTAAAATGCGTTAAATCCGTCAAGCCAATTTATTTATCAAAGAAAATAAATTAGACTATAACTTCTAGTCTTTTTTCCCTTGAAAAAATCATTAAAAGTGTTTCGTTTTTTTTTTTTTTGGGTGTCTAAAAGTGTTTCGTTTAAAAGTGCTTAAATACTAACTCATTTCTCTGATGAGCTACTAACTTTCTTTTCCCTATAATCTACCCCAATTAACATTTTATCATTTTTTTATAGTAGAAAACTATCTGGTTTATTTTACAATCAACCAATTCACCAAGAAAGTCGTCTTCCATGAAATCGTCGTCCTCCGGTAAAATCGTCGTCCAAGAAAATTTTCCTCCATGAAATATCTCTCTCCATTTTGGCTGTCAAAATTTCTCATATTCGTATATCAAGAAAAGTCGTTTATTTAAAAGTATAAACGGTCAAACTCTGCCAAACTTTAAAAAAAATTTAAATTGTTCTCTTAATTATTTAGATAGGCTAGCTCGTTATTTCGTAGAATTAAATAGACATGACTTAATCTAACTGTTTCATGCGTTGGACATTCCTAAAAATAACAATTATATTTGGTTTACATTTCATTATTTTTAATATAACTTTTATATTTTGTAATAAAAAGTAAAAAAAAATTTATTGATATTGTAAAATTTTAAATTGATAAAACATTAAACTAAAAGTTTAACTAATAAAATGTATCCAAAACACATACAAAATATGATAATAAAAAATTATTTATATTTAATATATGAAAAAATATAATTTTTTATGACGATACTTTTAAAAAGTTTAATTATTCTGTTAATTTTTATAATTTTACAAAATTTTTAATTAGGTCTTTATATTTTTTTATCTTTTAATTGAGTTTTTATATTAATTTTTTTTAGTTAGGTTTCTATATAATTAATTTAATTACTACCAAAAAGAACTTAATAAAAAAAATTTAATACAAAAATTCAATTAAAAAAATATAAAAATTTAATTAAAAATTTTATAAAATTATAAAAACCAAAAAAATAAAAAATTCACACAACCCGGAGATTAACATTTTACCATAAAAAAGAAAGTGTACTAGCTATAGTACTATTGTACAGAATTTCAAGACAAGTGAAGAATGTGATTCTACTTCTGCGTTTTGGAGTTAATCAACAAATTCACAGTGACATTCGCATCCGGACAAAAAGCTAACAACTCTTGAAATCACACAATGCATGTGATTAGCTTTGAAAACCGCATACGGTAATTTCTTGGTGTAATGCATGTGTTTCTTGAATATGACAAATGGAAGCAGCAGGTGTGCTAACCTTATCACACATTCGAATATAATCTAGCTAGTTCCCACTTCTTTTCTATAAAAATCATAAAACCTATGTAGCTAGTAAGTAATAGCTTTTTCTTGGCTCGCATGAATGTCGGTCAACTTGGGTACATTTAGGGCTTTGAATAGGTGACGTGGAGGACTCTGCGTACCAAGTAAGTGGCGTGCTTAGGAATGACAACAACAATTTCTATCCCATCAATCCGTAATATATATATATATATATACTAGCGTAATTGTCCGTGCCAAGCATGGAAATGTTGAATCATAATAACTATAATAACTATATAACATTATTTATTAAGGATATTATATACAATACAAAAATATTGTTTTACATATTAAGGGTATTACAGATTTCATAATTTTTCAAACAAATATGACAAAATTTTAATTAAATTTATACACTACAAGAAAACACGTTTTTTGCCACGCTTTAAAAGCGTGGCGAAAAACCCAAAAAAGCGTGGCGATAGCTTTTCGCCACGCTTTTTGAGCTACCGCCACGCTTTTGAAAGGGTGACCTATCAAAGGGTGGCGGTTGCTCTATCGCCACGCTTTTTGCAGCCTATTGCCACGCTTTTTGTTTGCCACGTTTTTTTACAAACTGCCACTTGTAAAAGCGTGGCTGAAGGTCGGAAATACGGCCACGCTTTAAAAGCGTGGCGATAGGTAGAGATAAGGCCACGCTGTAAAAGCGTGGCAATAGGGTAGATCTGGCCACGCTTTTCAAGCGTGACAGTAGACCAGATATGGCCACGCTTTTAAAGCGTGGCAATAGGGTAGATTTGGCCACGCTTTTTAAACGTGACAGTAGACTAGATATATGGCCACGCTTTTAAAGCGTGGCAATAGGGTGATAGTAGAGTAGATTTGGCCACGCTTGAAAAACGTGGCAAAAAATCTTAGATACAGCCACGCTTTCTAAGCATGGCAATAGACTGAGATATGGCCATATGGCCACGTTTTTAAAGCATGGCAAAAAAGATGGTCAGTAACCTATTTCCTTTTTAATCTTCATAAATAAAACCTTAAAATGAATTCATAGATAATTTTATAATTTACTCAATAACCAATCATCAAGTAATCCAACTTTCATAAAATTGTCACCAAAATAAGTGTGATCACATAACAACATACACTAACAAAATACCAAAAGTGAAAATCATAACTACTCATGAATTCCTAATACATGAATTAGAATTCCTAATCAAAGTCGTCTTCAAAATATCAAAAGTGTGAAATTCCTAATACATGAATTAGAATTTCTAATCAAAGTCTTCTTGTACTTCATGTATCGTTGCAAGGTAAATTGTTTTGACCTGTGCCCTGCAAAATAAAAAACACAAATGAACAACTACAAATTGATTTGGATTTTTCCTGGCCAGAGCACCCCAAAAAAAACAGTAGGTAAACAGAAAATGCATAATATTTTCAGTAGATCTACCGTTATTTTCATCTGCTTTTTGAGCATGACAAGCTTGGAACTATAATTATGTGGACATCATCAAAGCAAGTAAACAGCAGGCAGAAACTTTAACATGTAGACTAATATCTAAATGGAAGAAGTCATCAAATGTATTACAGACATAAACAATCATAGTAGAAAAATACAAACATACACAAAAATATTACACTCTAAAAGACCAGACATTGCTGGCAATAAAGTCTTTTAAGGAGTCAAAATAACACAGTTCATATCCACAGTCCACTGCACTTTAACTTATCTCTTCCAGGTCCAGGCTGATCTCCATTTTCACATTGCCACTGGTTCAATGCCATATACTCCCAATGCCTTATGCTCCCACAAAAATTTACTAAGAAAAGATTAAAAATAAATCTATAAAGTTCCATATGAATCATACAATGGCTCAAGTCACAAGGACAACATGGATCCATCCTACAACCAATACCTCTTCCATTACGCAGCCCCTTGTTGCTCCAATGCACTTGCACAGACCTACAGTGTTCCATTAACAATTATGGCCGGCATACAAGGATTTGCTATTCTATTTATTCAGAGTTTCAGACCATATTGCAAGCTTTTTTATTTCTAATCCAGAGGTTTCAGTCACTGAATCTTCATTTACTAGCAGGATATTTTTCTTTCTTTACTTACAATCCTAAATCAGCTCTATCCTTAGTCAACTAGAGATCAACTAACCTGGTCAAGCTAAGTAGGACTTCTATAGATAAAACTCCTCAAATACAAGACTTGAATAGAATTCAGCAAGTATTATATTCAAAATCATATCCTGAACCTTCCAAGTTCGAATTCAGCAACAACAAACAAAATTGAAGTACTTGGTTATATTCCAACATTTTTATTAATAAAAATATTATAATTTTACCTACATCATCTTTGTGTGGAATGTGAGTTGCTTCGGAGGAGCGAGGAGTATTTCTTGCTTTGCTACTTGAGGTATCCAAAGGAGAATCTTGGGCAGCTTGAACTAAGGCTGTTACCTCTTCATTGCTCATTCCAGGGTTGAGTTGGTGCACCAACATCTTTAATAAACCACAAACACCATCCATCTTCTTCTCTAATGATGAGACCTTAGTGTTATACTCAACTTTTATGTGGCGAATCTCCTCATCTTTTTTAAGAGAGCTTCTTGTAATGGAAGCCCCATAACAACGAACTCGACCTGGTTGGTCCTTTCCTAACACTCCTACAAATGCATCCTCTTCATTTTCTCCTGCTTCTAAGCGGTTCTGAAGTTCAGTCTATCAAAAAGCAACAACCAATAAGGTTCAAAGTCGCATTAACTCAATTTAGATAGAAATCACATCAGAATTCATAATGTATATATCCAAAATACAAATACAAACAACTCACAATTGTGGCTTGTGTTTTAGCATCAATTTCTTTTCCTTTTTTACTTGTGCGAGTTGCTATGAAAACTTCAGCCCTTGATGGTTCTTCACTGTTCTCTTTAGAGTCGCGCTAGAATACATAGAGAAAAGTTTACATGAAGCATACTAACTAGGCAACTACACCATGAATACATATAAAAGAGAAATCACAAAGAATAAGTTATATTACCAGCTGCTTACGCACTATTCCAAAATTTGTGGATCCCATTCGGTGAGGACATGTTTGTTTTAACCTATTTTCAGTATTCTTAGCAGAGATAGCCTAAATATAAAGAATCAATGAAGAATCAAATTTCTTCCAAAACACTTAAGTTTAGGAACATGAAGAATCAATGATAGTATGCTTGATGGTATAGGAAGAAATAAAAGGCAATATTACCTTAATGGCCGGAAGACTCCAATACCGAATTAGTTTGCGAAATTGAACCTCAGGAATCTCTAATGGCCGGTTCTTTAGCATTTCTTTCTTTGTGTTGTACTTCACGAAATGCTCTTTTTTTATCTCTCTCTTATATTTTTTCCATGCACCACAAAATCCCCGCATTACCCACGGCTTTGAACTTCTGGGAAGAATGAACTTTTGCTATGCAACACAACACATTAGAATATCAACAGTTAGTACAAGTAATGTGACAAATAAATTAACAAAAAATTATCTATAATGCCATATTTACATACATTGGCATACTCCCACATTTCCTCTTTGAGTTTACTAGGCACACCATGCCAACTCGTATATAACAAAGTCACAAAACGAGGGTTTCTAACTATTGTGCCCAATAGTTGGTTGAGATCAGATACAACCTCGTTGGTTGGACCTATAGGCTGCCCTTGAAAAAATTCCACCTCCCGTCGATCATTAAAATCTGTGGCATGAAGCTTTTTGCACGTAGTTTTTCCACGGGTTTTCTTCTTTATTGTGCCTAAGTCCGAATAAAATAACATAATTCAATTGAGAAGTAATATAAGCTCTAATTAGACAATAAAGTAAACAAGAAAGTACCTTCATTACTAGTTTGTCCTCCACTACCCGTGATGAGCGGATAATTTATACGCTTTTTGGCATTGTTTTTAGGTAGTTTTTAGTAAGTTTAAGCTACTTTTAGGGATGTTTTCCTTAGTTTTTATGTTAAAATTCACATTTCTGGACTTTACTATGAGTTTGTGTGTTTTTCTGTGATTTCAGGTAATTTCTGACTGAAATTGAGGGATTTGAGCAAAACTCTGAAAAAGGCTGATAAAAGGACTGCTGATGCTGTTGGATTCTGACCTCCCTGCACTCGAAATGGATTTTCTAGAGCTACAGAACTCCAAATGGCGCGCTCTCAACGGCGTTGGAAAGTAGACATCCAGGGCTTTCCAGCAATATATAATAGTCCATACTTTGTTCGAATAATGACGACGTAACTTGGCGTTAAACGCCAAGTTCATGCTGCTGTCTGGAGTAAAACGCCAGAAAAACGTCATGATCCGGAGTTAAACGCCCAAAACACGTCATAACCTGGAGTTTAACGCCAAGAAATGCCTTAGCTCGTGGATTGATCAAGCTCAGCCCAAGCACACACCAAGTGGGCCCCGGAAGTGGATTTATGCATCAATAACCTACTCATGTAAACCCTAGTAGCTAGTCTAGTATATATAGGACCTCTTACTATTGTATTAGACATCCTGGATTGTATTTTCTATCCTGTGATCACGTTTAGGGGGCTGGCCATTCGGCCATGCCTGGACCTCTTTCACTTATGTATTTTCAACGGTGGAGTTTCTGCACACCATAGATTAAGGGTGTGGAGCTCTGCTGTACCTCAAAGATTAATGAAGTTCTATTTTCTTTTATTCAATTCCTCTTTTATTCTTATTCCAAGATATTCATTCGTACCCAAGAACATGATGAATGTGATGAGTTAATAACCCTCATTAACGTTCTCACTCATGAACGCACGTGATTGACAACCACTTACGTTCTACATGCAACACAAGCTTGAATGTGTATCTCTTAGATTCCCCAACAGAATCTTCGTGGTATAAGCTAGATGGATGGTGGCATTTATGAGGATCCGGAAAGTCCAACCTTGCCTGTGGTGTTCCGAGTAGGATCCTGAGAATCCGGAAAGTCTCACCTTGTCTGTGGTATTCCGAGTAGGATTTCGGTAATGAATGACTGTGACGTGCTTCAAACTTGCAACCTGCTGGGCGTCAGTGACAGACGCAAAAGAGGGATTCTATTCCAGTAGGAAGCGGGAACCAACCGGTGATTGGCCGTACTGTGACAGAGTGCGTGAGCATTAGCTTTCACTGCGAGGATGGGATGTAGCTATCAACCATGGGTGATGCCTCCAGACTGGTTAGCTGTGCGAGTGACAGCCGCATAGGATATTTCCCCGAGAGGACTGAAAGTAGCCACAGTTGATGGTGAACCCCTATACAAAGCTTGCCATGGAAAGGAGTAAGAAGGATTGAGTAGAAGGAATAGGAGAGCAGGCGTCCGAGAGCTCTACAGCATCTCCATTCCGCTTATCTGAAATTCCTACCAATGAATCTACATAAGTATTTCTATCCCTTTTATTATTTATTTTCTTATTTCTATTTTCGAAACCCATAAATCAATATTTAATCTGCCTAACTGAGATTTACAAGGTGACCATAGCTTGCTTCATACCAACAATCTCTGTGGATTCGACCCTTACTCACGTAAGGTTATTACTTGGACGACCCAGTACACTTGCTGGTTAGTTGAACGGAGTTGTGAAGAAAATAAACAGTGCCCTAAGGGTATATGCCAAAGCTCAAAAGATAGAATAAAATTTGTACAACTTAAGAATGTTGAATCACAATTTCGTCCACCAAGTTTTTGGCGCCGTTGCCGGGGATTGTTCGAGTATGGACAACTGACGGTTCATCTTGTTGCTCAGATTAGGTAATTTTTCTTTTCAAAAATCTTTTTCAAAATTTTTCTTTTTATTTTTCGTTTTTCCAAACTATAATTTCGAAAAAAATTAAAATAAAAATACAAAAAAATTAGAAAATCATAAAAAATCAAAAATATTTTGCGTTTCTTGTTTGAGTCTTGAGTTGATTTTTAAGTTTGGTGTCAATTGCATGTTTTAAAAATTTTTTGCAATTTTCGAAAATCCCATGCATTCATAGTGTTCTTCATGATCTTCAAGTTGTTCTTGATAAGTCTTCTTGTTTGATCTTGATGTTTTCTTGTTTTGTGTTGTTTGTTGTTTTTCATGTGCATTTTTTCATTCATATTTCCCATGCATTAAAGATTTCTAAGTTTGGTGTCTTGCATGTCTTCTTTGCATCAAAAATTTTTCAAAATTATGTTCTTCATCATGATCTTCAAAGTGTTCTTGGTGTTCATCTTGACATTCAAAGCATTCTTGCATGCATTTTGTGTTTTGATCCAAAATTTTCATGTTTTGGGTCATTTTTGTGTTTTTCATTAAAAATTCAAAAATCAAAAAAATATCTTTTCCTTATTTCCCTCCAAAATTTCGAAATTTTGGTTTGACTTGGTCAAAATTTTTAAAATTAGTTGTTTCTTGCAAGTCAAGTCAAAATTTCAATTTTAAAAATCTTATCTTTTCAAAATCTTTTTCAAAAATCATATCTTCTTCATTTTTTTCTATTTTTCGAAAATTTCAAAAATTATTTTTCAAAATATTTTCAAAATCTTTTTCTTATCTTTTTATCAAATTTTTGAAAATCAAACTAACAATTAATGTGATTGGTTCAAAAATTTGAAGTTTGTTACTTTCTTGTTAAGAAAGGTTCAATCTTTAAAGTTCTAGAATCTTATCTTGTAGTTTCTTGTTAGTTAAGTAATTTTAAAAATTAAATCTTTTTCAAAATATCTTTTTCTTAAAAATCTTTTTATCTTTTTATTTTATCTTTTTCAAAAACTTTATCTTTTTCAAAATTCGATCTCAAAATATCTTACCTAACTTCCTATCTTCTTATCTTTTTCAATTTTGATTTCAAATCTTTTTCAATCAACTAACTAACTTTTTGTTTGTTTCTCATCTTTTTCAAAACCACCTAACTACTTTTCCCTCTTCTATTTTCGAAAATATCTCTTTCTTTTTCAAAAATTCTTTTTAATTAATTAATTGTTTCATGTTTAATTTTAATTACATCTTATCTTTAATTTTCAAAAATCACTAACTCTTTTTCAAAAATTAATTTCGAATTTCTCTCCTCTTCTCTTCTTCTATTTAATTATTTAATTACTAACACTTCTCTTCACCTCTCTTCATTCATATCTTAACATCTCATCTCACATCTCTGCCATCCTCACAGTTGTGTTTCTTTTTTTTTCCATTCTTCTTCATCCTTCTACCCCTTTCTTTTTCTACTAACATAAAGGAATCTCTATACTGTGACATAGAGAATTCCTCTTCTTTTCTTGTTTTCTTCTCTTTCATATGAGCAGGAACAGGGATAAAGGCACTCTTGTTGAAATTGATCCAGAACCTGAAAGGACTCTGAAGAGAAAATGAAAAGAAGCTAAATTACAACAATCCAAAAACATCTTTAAGAGAAACAACCTTTCAGAAATTTTCGAACAGGAGAAGGACATGGCAGCCGAAAATAATAATAATAATGCAAGGAGAATGCTTGGAGACTTCACAAAACCAACGTCCAAGTTTGATGGAAGAAGCATCTCCATTCCTGCCATTGGAGCCAATAACTTTGAGCTTAAGCCTCAACTAGTTGCTTTAATGCAAAAAAACTGCAAGTTTTATGGACTTCCATCTGAAGATCCTTACCAGTTTTTAACTGAGTTCTTGCAGATCTGTGACACTGTAAAGACAAATGGAGTTAATCCTGAAGTCTACAGACTCTTGCTTTTCCCTTTTGCTGTAAGAGACAGAGCTAGAGTATGGCTGGATTCACAACCCAAGGATAGCCTGGACTCATGGGATAAGCTTGTCACTGCATTCTTAGATAAGTTCTTTCCTCCTCAAAAGCTGAGCAAGCTGAGAGTGGATGTTCAAACCTTCAAACAAAAAGATGGTGAATCCCTCTATGAAGCTTGGGAAAGATACAAGCAGCTGACCAAGAGATGTCCATCTGACATGTTTTCAGAATGGACCATATTAGATATATTCTATTATGGTCTCTTTGAATTTTCGAAAATGTCATTGGACCATTCTGCAGGTGGATCTATTCACCTGAAGAAAACGCCTGAAGAGGCTCAAGAACTCATTGACATGGTTGCAAACAACCAGTTTATGTACACCTCTGAGAGGAATTCTGTGAATAATGGGGTACCTCAGAAGAAAGGAGTTCTTGAAATTGATGCTCTGAATGCCATATTGGCTCAGAACAAAGTGTTGACTCAACAGGTCAACATGATCTCTCAAAATCTGAATGGATTGCAACATGCATCCAACAGTACTAGAAAGGCAGCTTCTGAAGAAGCTTATGATCCTGAAAACCCTGCCATGGTAGAGGTTAATTACTTAGGTGAACCTTATGGAAACACCTATAACTCATCATGGAGAAATCATCCAAATTTCTCCTGGAAGGATCAACAAAAACCTCAACAAGGTTTTAACAATGGTGGACGCAACAGGCTGAATAATAGTAAGCCATATCCATCATCTTCTCAGCAACAGACAGAGAACTCTGAACAAAACACTTCTAATTTAGCCAATATAGTCTCTGATCTGTCAAAGGCCACTTTCAGTTTCATGAATGAAACCAGATCCTCCATTAGAAATTTGGAGGCACAAGTGGGTCAGCTGAGTAAGAAAGTCATTGACACTCCTCCCAGTGTTCTCCCAAGCAATACAGAAGAGAATCCAAAGGGAGAATGCAAGGCCATTGATTTAATCAAAGTGGCCGAATGCACTAAGGAGGAGGAGGACGAAAATCCTAGGGAGGAAGACCTCCTGGGACGTTCCTCCAGTAAGAAGGAGTTTCCTATTAAGGATCCTGAGGAATCTGAGGCTCATCTAGAGACCATAGAGATTCCTTTAAATCTCCTTCTGCCATTCATGAGCTCTGAAGAATATTCATCCTCTGAAGAGAATGAAGATGTGACTGGAGAGCAAGTTGCTCAATACTTAGGAGCTATCATGAAGCTGAATGCCAAGCTGTTTGGTAATGAGACTTGGGAAAGTGAACCTCCCTTGCTCATTAGTGAACTAGATACTTGGATTCAGAAGACTCTACCTCAAAAGAAACAAGATCCTGGCAAATTCTTAATACCTTGCACCATTGGCACCATGAGCTTTGAAAAAGCTCTATGTGATCTAGGGTCAGGGATAAATCTTATGCCACTCTCTGTAATGGAGAAGCTGGGGATCATTGAGGTACAACCTGCCTTGTTCTTATTACAACTGGCAGACAAGTCAGTGAGACAAGCCTATGGATTAGTAGAGGACGTGCTAGTAAAGGTTGAAGGCCTTTACATCCCTGCTGATTTCATAATCCTAGATACTAGGAAGGAAGATGATGAATGCATCATCCTAGGAAGACCTTTCCTAGCCACAGCAGGAGCTGTGATAGATGTCAACAGAGGTGAGTTAGTCCTTCAATTGAATGGGGACTACCTTGTGTTTAAAGCACAGGGCCATCCCTCTGTGACAAAAGAGAGTAAGCATGAAGAGCTTCTCTCAGTTCAGAGTCAAGAAGAGCCCACACAGTCAAACTCTAAGTTTGGTGTTGAGAGGCCACAACCAAACTCTAAGTTTGGTGTTCAAACCCCATATCCAAACTCTAATTTTGATGTTGGGACTACACACTAATTTGACCTGATCACCTTGTGGCTCCATGAGAGCCACTGTCAAGCTACTGACATTAAAGAAGCGCTTGTTGGGAGGCAACCCAATTTTATTTATCTAATTTTATTTTATTTTGTTTTGGTGTTATTTTTGTGTTGAATTAGGTACATGATCATGAGGAGTCACGAAAAAAAATCAAAAAAATTAAAAACAGAGTCAAAAACAGAAGAAAAAAATTTTTCACCCTGGAGGACGCACGGGCTGGCGTTCAGCGCCCAGAAGGAGCATCTGGCTGGCGTTCAACGCCAGAACAGAGCATCTTTTTGGCGCTGAACGCCCAAAACAAGCTACATCCTGGCGTTTAACGCCAGAATGCGCACACAGAGGACAATCTGGCGCTGAACGCCAGAAACAAGCTTGAAACTGGCGTTCAACGCCAGAAACAAGCATCACATGGGCGTTTAACGCCCAGAACGTGCACATATGGGCGTTTGAACGCCAGAATGATGCATGAAGGCATGTTACATGCCTATAGGGAGAAGGAATGGTATTTCTTTTCACCTCAGGATCTGTGGACCCCACAGGATCCCCACTACAGGATCTGTGGACCCCATAGGATCCCCACATAACATATTCCCACCTTACTTCCCCCACCTTATATGCCATCTATGTTACTCAGCTGGAGTTATCATAGAAGGAGATGTCTCCATTGAAGAAGACAAGCCCATTACCAAGAAAAAGATGGAGCAAACAAGGGAAGCTCCTCACGGCCTCCAAGAAGAACATGAGGAAGTGCATCATCAACAAATGCCTCAAGGAATGCACTTTCCTCCTAACAACTATTGGGAGCAACTCAACACCTCCTTAGAGGATTTGAGCCATAATGTTGAACAACTAAGGGTGGAACATCATGAACACGCCCTCACTCTCCAAGAAATAAGAGAAGATCAAAGAGCAATGAGGGAGGAGCAACAAAGGCAAGGAAGGGACATAGAAGAGTTGAAGAACATCATTGGTCCTTCAAGAAGAAGACGCCACTAAGGTGGATTCATTCCTTGTTCTTTATTTCTTTCTGTTTTCGGTTTTTAATGCTATGTTTATCTATGTTTTTGTGTCTCTATTTCATGATCATTAGTGTGTAACCATGCCTTAAAGCTATGAATAAAATCCATTAGTCCTTCACCTCTCTTAAAAGAAAAATGTTTTAATTCAAAAGAACAAGAAATACATAATTTTCGAAATTATTAGTGAATTTAGTTTAATTATATTGATGTGGTGGCAATAAATTTTGTTTTCTGAATGAATGATTGAACAGTGCATATGTCTTTTGATCTTGTTGTTTATGAGTGTTTAAAATTGTTGGTTCTTGAAAGAATGAGGAACAAAGAGAAATGTTATTGATGATCTGAAAAACATCATGAAATTGATTCTTGAAGCAAGAAAAAGCAGTGAAAAAAAAAAAAAAGAGGCGAAAATTCTAAAGCAAGGATCCAAGGCTTTGAGCATCAATGGATAGGAGGGCCCAAGGAAATTAAATCCGGGCCTAAGCGGCTAAATCAAGCTGTCCCTAACCATGTGCTTGTGTCATGAAGGTCCAAGTGAAAAGCTTGAGACTGAGTGGTTAAAGTCGTGATCCAAAGCAAAGAGTGTGCTTAAGAGCTCTGGACACCACTAATTGGGGACTTTAGCAAAGCTAAGTCACAATCTGAAAAGGTTCACCCAGTTATGTGTCTGTGGCATTTGTGTATCCGGTGGTAATACTGGAAGACAAAATGCTTAGGGCCACAGCCAAGACTCATGAGTAGCTGTGTTCAAGAATCAACATGCTTAACTAAGAAAGTCAATAACACTATCCCAAATTCTAAATTCCCCCAGAGACGCCAATACCTCTAAACTACAAGGGAAAAAGTGAGATGCCAAAGCTGTTCAGAAGCAAAAAGCTACAAGTCCCGCTCATGTAATTAAATTAATATTCATTGATATTTTGGACTTTATAGTATATTCTCTTCTTTTTATCCTATTAGATTTTCAGTTGCTTGGGGACAAGCAACAATTTAAGTTTGGTGTTGTGATGAGCGGATAATTTATACGCTTTTTGGCATTGTTTTTAGGTAGTTTTTAGTAAGTTTAAGCTACTTTTAGGGATGTTTTCCTTAGTTTTTATGTTAAAATTCACATTTCTGGACTTTACTATGAGTTTGTGTGTTTTTCTGTGATTTCAGGTAATTTCTGACTGAAATTGAGGGATTTGAGCAGAACTCTGAAAAAGGCTGATAAAAGGACTGCTGATGCTGTTGGATTCTGACCTCCCTGCACTCGAAATGGATTTTCTGGAGCTACAGAACTCCAAATGGCGCGCTCTCAACGGCGTTGGAAAGTAGACATCCAGGGCTTTCCAGCAATATATAATAGTCCATACTTTGTTCGAATAATGACGACGTAACTTGGCGTTAAACGCCAAGTTCATGCTGCTGTCTGGAGTAAAACGCCAGAAAAACGTCATGATCCGGAGTTAAACGCCCAAAACACGTCATAACCTGGAGTTTAACGCCAAGAAATGCCTTAGCTCGTGGATTGATCAAGCTCAGCCCAAGCACACACCAAGTGGGCCCCGGAAGTGGATTTATGCATCAATAACCTACTCATGTAAACCCTAGTAGCTAGTCTAGTATATATAGGACCTCTTACTATTGTATTAGACATCCTGGATTGTATTTTCTATCCTGTGATCACGTTTAGGGGGCTGGCCATTCGGCCATGCCTGGACCTCTTTCACTTATGTATTTTCAACGGTGGAGTTTCTGCACACCATAGATTAAGGGTGTGGAGCTCTGCTGTACCTCAAAGATTAATGAAGTTCTATTTTCTTTTATTCAATTCCTCTTTTATTCTTATTCCAAGATATTCATTCGTACCCAAGAACATGATGAATGTGATGAGTTAATAACCCTCATTAACGTTCTCACTCATGAACGCACGTGATTGACAACCACTTACGTTCTACATGCAACACAAGCTTGAATGTGTATCTCTTAGATTCCCCAACAGAATCTTCGTGGTATAAGCTAGATGGATGGTGGCATTTATGAGGATCCGGAAAGTCCAACCTTGCCTGTGGTGTTCCGAGTAGGATCCTGAGAATCCGGAAAGTCTCACCTTGTCTGTGGTATTCCGAGTAGGATTTCGGTAATGAATGACTGTGACGTGCTTCAAACTTGCAACCTGCTGGGCGTCAGTGACAGACGCAAAAGAGGGATTCTATTCCAGTAGGAAGCGGGAACCAACCGGTGATTGGCCGTACTGTGACAGAGTGCGTGAGCATTAGCTTTCACTGCGAGGATGGGATGTAGCTATCAACCATGGGTGATGCCTCCAGACTGGTTAGCTGTGCGAGTGACAGCCGCATAGGATATTTCCCCGAGAGGACTGAAAGTAGCCACAGTTGATGGTGAACCCCTATACAAAGCTTGCCATGGAAAGGAGTAAGAAGGATTGAGTAGAAGGAATAGGAGAGCAGGCGTCCGAGAGCTCTACAGCATCTCCATTCCGCTTATCTGAAATTCCTACCAATGAATCTACATAAGTATTTCTATCCCTTTTATTATTTATTTTCTTATTTCTATTTTCGAAACCCATAAATCAATATTTAATCTGCCTAACTGAGATTTACAAGGTGACCATAGCTTGCTTCATACCAACAATCTCTGTGGATTCGACCCTTACTCACGTAAGGTTATTACTTGGACGACCCAGTACACTTGCTGGTTAGTTGAACGGAGTTGTGAAGAAAATAAACAGTGCCCTAAGGGTATATGCCAAAGCTCAAAAGATAGAATAAAATTTGTACAACTTAAGAATGTTGAATCACAATTTCGTCCACCAACCCGCATCATTTGCATTATCATCAAGCTCATTTTCTTCATCTTCCTCATCTTCTTCATCTTCCAACTTTATCCCATGTACCTTAAAATACATGTCAAGACTCATTCCTTTTTTATTTGAAGTTGCACTCATCTCGCTTGTATCTTCTCCGTCATCATCAGAATTTATATCATTTTGATCCATTGCATCAGGTTCAGCAGTCCTTTGATTCCCAATTTTAGAGTTCTTTTCAACTTCAAATATTGTCCCATTTCCATTATGCGTGCGTTCTTGAAAAAGTGCCGTTGGTTGAGCCTTCCTTGTTTTCTTCGAAGTCCTAACTTGCTCTTCAAATGCATCCTCCACTATTGTGATGGGTTGTTTGCTTGTTGGATCCTTTGGAGCTTGAGCTTGCAAGCTAACCTTCTCATTTTCAGCCATGATCCTTTCTCTCTTAATATTGTATTGTTTTAGCAATTCAGCACTTGACTTCACTTGTGTAACCTCAAAGGAATTGTTTTTTTTTGGGCTTTTTCCTTTCATTTTTTGGCCTAAGGTAAGTATCCGTTTTCTTTTAGTGATCTCCTCTTTCTCCATTCTGCATACACAAAATAATAACAATGAATAAAATGCTAACTAAATAATAATTAAATGAGCATAATCAATTAAAGCAAGTAATTAACTAAGCAAAACAACTAAGGAAAGTGGGTTGTTTAGGATTCTACCAAAAAAACTTGTCAAGATGTTTCAGAGTCAAGGTCCTCCATGTACTCTTATTTGCTTTCCTCGTCTTCCTCACAATATTGTTTGGCAAACATGTTTTGATCCATATCTATAATAGTTGCTCGTAGATCATTCCTCACTAGATCAATTTCGCCATTATCATTTGGAAGACTTGGAATCACTTCAGGTTCGCATGGCTCCCTTGCATATATTATGGGGGAATCAGACTCAAGGTCATCACTTACCCTAAATAAATCTCTTGGAATTGTTTTCATAACATAGTGCTTGTCCCTAACATATGGGTCTTGCACATAAAAGCATTGGTTTACTTGAGATGCCAGCACAAATGGTTCTTCTTGGTAGCATTTTCTATTGAAATACACATATGAAAGACCAAAATTGTCTTTTGCAACTGTATACCACTCACACTTAAACAAGACTACTTTAAATTGGCCATAATAATCTAACTCAAACATATCAACTATTCTACCATAGTAGGCTACTTTTGCTTCAATTGGGTTCTTATCTTTCACACTAGCAAAACTAGGAGTCAATGCCTCTAATGTGACACCACTATTTTGAGTTTTACGTCTCACATCACGGTGCCTTGTATGGAACCTATACCCATTGATAATATAACCTGAAAATCTTTTTGCAACTCGATTTGGACCCCTAGCCAACCCTTTTGCCCAACCAGGCACATCCTTTTTCATGGCACGAATTTTAAACCATTCTGAAAATTGTTGACTGCGGTCCTTGGCTTTCTCCCACTTTGTTTTTTGTGGATTGTTATCATTAACTACCTCCTCATGCTCTCTGAAGAGATTAAATAATCATAGTCATAGTTGTTAGTAAGGTTAAATATGATTGAGATCTAACAAATGATAATGAATCGAATAGGATACCTCATGTAGACTTCGATCTTATCACAATTGTTTAGGATGTATGCATGACCTTGTATTTCTGATTTTTCATCTAACATAAACAAATCTCCCATTCTTCCACCAAGAGGACATCCTTTGCTTGGAAACAAACTAGGAGTTCGCACCTCATCTGAAACACACTCATCGTTGTTCCGAGGGATTCTATTAAATCTTGTATGAACATCTTCATGCAAATATCTTGAGCAAAAATTGATACACTCATTCGCCAAATATCCTTCGGCAATAGATCCTTCTGGACGACTTCTATTACGAACATATGATTTTAGTGTGCACATATACCGTTCAACAGGGTACATCCAACGATATTGAACTGGACCACCTAACCTCACCTCGTTTGCCAAATGAATAGGCAAGTGCACCATTATGTCAAAAAAGCTAGGAGGAAAAATCCTCTCCAATTGGCACAATGTCTCAGCAATCTCTGCTTCTAAGTTAACTACCTCATCCAGGCTAATTACTTTCTGACATATTCGGCGAAAAAATGAACATAATCGAACTAGAGCGATGGCAACATGGTCAGGAAGTATACTCTTGATTGGTACTTGCAACAAGTAATGCAACATGAAATGAGCATCATGGGTCTTGTAACCAGAAATCTTCTTTTCTGTTTCATGCACACATCGAGCAATATTGGAAGCGCTACCGTCTGGTAATTTTGCCGCTTTCAACACACTACAAAAGATTGTTTTCTCTGCTGGAGTCATTGAAAAGCATGCCTTTGCTAACTTAGTTTTTTTTCCATCCTTCGTATCTTTTGGTTGAAGGTTTTTCCTGATACCCATATCTTTAAGGTCAAAACGAGCAGCTGCATGATCTTTCGTCTTTCCAGGAATATCTAAAAGAGTTCCAATTATGCTATCAACTATATTCTTCTCTATGTGCATGACATCAAGGTTGTGTCTAAACATGTTGGACTTCCAATATGGTAACTCAAAAAAGATTGACCGTTTTTTCCAATTTGATATGCCATTCTTTGATCTCTTTTGCTTCTTCCCAAAAGAATTATCCACCTCTCGCAATGCATCAAATACAGCTGAACCTTCTAACAACTGCAGTGGAGACCTGAGTTCAGTTTTTCCATTGAAAGATCTCTTGTTATGCCTCCATGGATGATTCATGGGTAAAAACCTTCGGTGATCCATATAAACAGTCTTGTGACTATGTTTCAGATAGATTGAAGAAGTCTCATCATTACAACATGGACAAGCCAATTTTCCCTTTGTACTCCACCCAGATAACATAGCATACGCAGGGAAGTCATTAATTGTCCACAAAAGGCACGCTCTCATGTTGAATGTTTTGTTTTCTTTTGAATCATATGTCTCGACACCTGACTCCCATAATTCTTTTAATTCTTCAATCAACGGTTGAAGATAGACATCAATGTCATTTCCCGGTGATTGTGGTCCAGGAATGAGTAAAGATAGCATAAAATAATCAGGCTTCATGCTCATCCAAGGGGGTAGATTATACACCATCAGAACAACAGGCCATGTACTGTGTGTACTGCTCAAAGTTCGGAATGGATTGAATCCGTCGCTTGCTAACCCAAGTCTCACATTACGAGGCTCCTTTGCAAAATCTTCATGTCGATTGTCAAATGCTTTCCAAGATTCACCATCGGCAGGATGCCTTAAGGACCCGTCTTTAACGCGCTCATTGTGATGCCAAGACATAGCTTCGACAGTTCTTGTGCACATAAAAAGCCGTTGAAGTCTGGGAATCAAAGGGAAATGCCTTAGAGTTTTTGCAGCAACTTTGCGAGGCTTTCTAGATGAGGTAACATCATCCTCTTCTTCATGATGCTCAATATAACGGGATGTTCCACAGACATGACAAGATGAGTCATTCTCATACCCGTTCCGATACAACATGCAGTCATTGCGACATGCATCGATCTTTTGGTAGTCAAGACCCAAGTTCTTCACCATATTCTTGGTTTTATCAAAAGAAATAGGAATATTCAAATATGGCATTGCTTCTTTCAATAATTCCAAGAGAGAAGTAAATGACGCATTACTCCAACCATGCAAGCATTTTAACAAGTAAAGACGAATGGTAAAGGATAATCTTGTGAATCCTTTACACCCGGGGTATAGTTCTTGGCTTGCCTCGTCTACCAATTTATAAAATTCCTTTGCACATTCGTTAGGCCCCATGTTTTGTCCGTCAACTTGTGTATTATCTCGAAATCTATCACGTAACAACTCATCAATGTTATCATTGCAGTTATATTCACCGCCTATGTCACTGTCAATATCCATAGCAAAAAGTGATTCCCCATGATTAAACCACCGCCTATAACCTTTTACAAAACCGTGGCATATTAGATGATCATATACGTCATCTCTCTTTAACCAAAATATATTACAACACTTTGCACAAGGGCATTGAATTTCTTCCCCTTGAGGAACTCCCTTTGATGAGAAAGCAAAGTGTAAAAATCTTTCTACACCAACTTGATATTCTTTCTCATGACGTGGTGTATCCATCCAGTCTTTCGACATATCCATCGAAAACCTATATATTTCACGTAGATAGCTAAGTTTCTAAATTGAAGTCCTTACTGTTCGTCTCACTAACTGCAAATCTAGCTTCCTACTTAACTAAGAGACAATATTGTGCAAGCCTCGAAAATACTTTGAAAGCATTATACATAAAATAACAGAGAAAATTGAATTTTAACAATGCTTAAAGAAGTGCCTAAAGTGATGAGTGCCTCAGGAAGGACCAAGTTGCATGCATGACATCAATAACAAATTAATACATGTATTTAAATTTACATAAACCAACCTTAATTACTGTCTTAATCCGTTCCACAACAGCAACAAAGTGGTAGCACAGCAGAAGTAAAATTAGAGAGGTAGCGGCGTCAGCGAACAGCTACTCGGCAGCAGCAGATTATTATAGTACCACAGGAGCAGCAGAACAAAGAAGTGGCAGCAGGGAGGAAGGACCAAAGCCAAAACAGTAGAACCTCTTCAAACTTGTTCTTCTTCTCTCTCAATAGCTTCAGTGTTGTTAGTGGTTGTTACTGCAAAAATAATACTTCCAATGTTATTCTATATATTTTCAGGCTTTTTTTTGGCTAAACGAAAAAAAAAATGGACGTGTGTACTATACTTGAATTAACAATAGACAATATAATAATAGTGCATGATTGAGAAATGCAAATACAAATTCAAATTCAAATGGCTATTTAGAATTTCAGATTATATTAGATAATGGCAGCACAATGCAAGCATCAGAAACCACATCAAAGTAGGGACACAATGCTAAATAGTGAAAAGAAAATGAAAAATAAGATCCATGAATAATTGTTGCAAAAGAATCCAAGTGCAATTGCATGATCACACAACAATTTCCCAATTCCAAGCAAATTTAGGCAAACACCCCCCCAAAAGAATCCAAGAATGAACATCATATATGCATGCATAGAAAGTGAGCAGAAGAGGAAATGCAAATTGAGAAATCAGCAGCAGCCAATGATTAAGGATGTAATGAGCATGAATGCATAATAAGCACAAAGAATCGCAACAAGGAAACGAGTTGCTAACACATGGCACGAAGCAGCAACACTTATTAAACAGCAGCAGTAAATAGCATATTTCCCAGGTTCAAGCAAGCACCAAACAGAATTCATATGACTTAACCAGTTCCACAAACTGAAATCATTGCAGTTCATATAATATGGACCAAGCAACAAGCAGAGCAGAACTCAGCAACAACAAACCAAGAAAAATTAATGAAACAGTAACACTTCCACAGCATCTATTTTGGACAATGAAAAAATACAACAAACAGCAATCACAAGTCTAGAATTCATCACCAAAACAGCACAATAAACAAGTTCATCCAGGGCAACTTTCAGAGGAAAGACAAATTCATTCCGAACAGCAGCAGCAAACAAAACAAAACCTACATCCACTAACCAGTCCAGATTCTCTAACCACCTAATTCAACTAAACTAAATTAGTTGAACTAAACAAGCTAAACAGAATGAGCTAAACCAGATTAATCAAACAGAAATAAAATCAAATGAGATGAAAGGGGAACCTGGAAAGCAGGGAATTGGAGCAGGGGAAGGGAAGGGAAAACAGTAAAACAGGGTCTAGTAGTGGCTCTTAACAGAATCTTGGACAAGTGCTCCGAGAGTGCCATTGCATGCTGAAAAAGAATAAAGGTAACTAATTAGTTCAAATAAACGACATCATATCAAGTATTGATAAGTAAGACGATTGTATGATTATCTTAAAATTCATTCATGAAGTCACAGTCCACCAATAGGAATGACATCATATAAAGTCAGTAACTTAAAACCTCTTTAGGGAAAAGCTAATAATAAAGAAGGCCATTAGAGGTGAAAATACTTTTTAGGCAAAAGGCAAAAAACAGTGAGAATTAATGGAATACCAAAACCAGCAAGAAAACACACTTTTTATGTGACTTCAGCATCTTTCATCAGAAGCGAGTTTTTATGCAAAGTGGAGAGAAGAATCCAAAATAAAATACAATTGATGCTAATAAGTAACGTTAAAACACATATCATCTCAAGCATATCATCTCACAGACGCACACACACACTGGCACATATAATCACTTAACAAGCATCAAGTGGAGAATTAAAAAGAAATAAAAAAAATGCTAAGATGCTGGTCTTAACAATGCAACTGTTTTAGGCTCCCAGGCCACCATTGTATTATTCAAGACACACAAACAAAGTGATGATGAAATAATGCTCATTCATCATCGTCCATACAAATTAAGTAATACTCTTAACTTAAAAGACACCGATCCACCAAATAAAATTAAAATTAAAATAACTAGTTTAAAATTAAAATTAAAAACATCAATTTAATGTACTTAAATAATGAGATTAATATTTGGTTCTAGTCAACTTCTATAATTCGATTTATCAGCATAAAATATGGTTTTGACTTCAATCATTCACAACTGCACAAGGAAATTACAGAAGGGAAATTACAGATAGATTTTACTCTTTCTGACACCAACACAAGTAAATTACAGAAGCCTTGTGTCTCACGTGGCTGAGACATTTCATTCATCACCATCAGCATTCATCATAGTAGGAACAACATATATCAACAGTCAACATAAGATATCGAAAATCATAGGAGAATATAGTGAATAGAGTGCACCCTTGTGGCTTTCTCATTCCAGAAAAATGATCAGCATTATCGTACGTCCACAGCATCGCAAGCAACGCGTCTTCAGCATTATCATTTAACCAAGAAGGAACATGCGATCAGAGAGAACGAATCAGGGGAAAATGAAAATGAAAAGGGAAAGCCCTAAAAGTAAAAACAACGGAAAAATCGAGAAAATAAAAAGAGAAAAATCGATCATACCTTTGGAATTCGAGAGCTTGGAGGAGAAGAAGAGGGAGGAGCTTGCCGTCGCCCACGCTTGCTGGAGCTTGAAGGTGAACAGAGATGAAGATTAACAAGGGTATGAAGATTAACAAGATGAAGAAGAAGGGTATGAAGATTAACAAGATGAAGAAGAAGTGGTTTCCATCAGTGACGAAGGCTAGGGCGAAGGGCGAAGGGGCTGAAGGACGAAGGGCGAAGGGAGGAGCTCTTCCGCGATACAGTCGAGTAGCTTCGAAGGTGAAAGAGAGATTAGGGTTAGTGGTTTCGAAGGGGAAAGAGAGATTGGGGTTGGGGACCGGGTTGGGGGCCGGGTTTGGGCCGGTTTGGTATCCGGGTTTGAGAGCCGGGTTTGGGTCAATCGGTTGGGGCCTTCTCGCCACGCTTTTAAGCCGTTACTGTTGCTCTCTACGGCCACGCTTTTGAAGCGTGGCAGAAAAGAAACTTTTGGCCACGCTTTTAAAGCGTGGCAAAAGTGTACCAGCATATAGCCACGCTTCAAAAGCGTGGCCGTAATGAAACCCTGTGGCCACGCTTTTAAAACGTCCTTGTTTCTCTCTATGGCCACGCTTTTGAAGCGTGGCAGAAAAAAAACGTGGCCTTTTTCCTTATCAATTGCCACCCTTACAAAAGCGTGGCCGTTGATCCTTTTCGCCACGCTTTTGAAGCGTGGCAAAAAAAAAGTGGCCAAATCTCTAATCTATCGCCACCCTCGAAAAAGCGTGGCCATTGACCACTTTTGGCCACGCTTTTGAAGCGTGGCAAGAAAAAAGCGTGGCCATAGGCCTTTTTTCTTGTAGTGATAATAACACATATTAAGTATATATTTAGTCAAATAATGACAATAAAATTTGACTTTTTATTATAATAAATTTTATATCATTCTATTTGTGAGCAATTATTTATTTTTTACTTATATCTTCACTTTATACATATAGTCAGCATTAACCTGTAAAATATTAGTCTAAAACTCAAATAATTACTCCATAAAACTCATTATTCCATAAAAATGGACATCTACAACTTAAATTTATATTCAAAAAAATTATTCAGTTTCAGCTGGCATTTTAACTCATATGACGCATAAAAATAAGAAAAAATGAATTAGAATTTTATTAATAATAAAGATAATCATGACAACAGGAAGAGAATAGATCAATCAACTAAAGATAAAGAACAACCACAAAAAAAATAATTGAGCTCAAAAGATTATAAAGTTAATACCATTTCTTGTCTTGCCAGACATATGGATATAACTGGTAAGCTTTAAAAATGTTGAGACATGGAAATATGGAATTCAGAATTCTAAAATACAATAGATGATGACTACAAATTAATTTAATATAAAAGATGGATGCCTATGTCCTATAAATCTTCCTAAATATCAAGGCCCTTGAGTTTTGATTCCAGTTCATTGGGGTCATCATTTTCTTAAGAATCCTCATGAATGTCTTCTCCTTCAAGATCTCATCTAAAGTACATATCCAGCATATCAGGTGAATTTTTAAATATATCCTTCAAGTTTTCTATCCCTTCGTCAGATATGAAGTTAGCATTAATGTTTAACAATTTAAATCTAGGTTTTTGCACAACAACTTCAGCCAAAGCTCGAATTCTGGACCTAGTAATTGAATTTGTGCTGAAATCAACTTCAAGTGCCATGACTCTCTTCCAGTGCCTTGCCGATCAAAATTGCAGCTTCATCTTTCAGTGCATTCTCAAATCCTTAAATTTCACAAACTTAGAGTTTACTTTAAAAGTATTGAAACTTATTTTGGTGCAATGATACTCATTTTGTATATAAATAAATATAGATCAAAAGCACGAAGAACATGGTTTACTCCAATAATCAATGTTACCAAGTTGTTTTCCTATGGCCACAGAGAAAAGGTTTAAATTAAAACAAATAAAAAAATTTTATCCGTCTCATGACAAAGATTATGAGAGGAGCAAAACAGTACATTTATTGTTTGTATCAAAAAAATAAAAATATATAAGAGTAATATTTTAGCAATCATATTACAATACTAACAAAAGAATAAAATAGTCAATCACTTGTATAAGAATCAAGTGACAAAATATACCACACCAACTTAAAAAGCTTATCGCACTAAATAGATAAATTTCTCATTTCATAAACTCTCACACATTATTTCATTTAGAGGAAGTATAGGGAGCCAATGGAGTATATGTACAATGTGTACAATGGGGTTTAGACTTTTGAGACGTTCGATTCAATAGGATATCAGATATTTAGTACAGATACTCCATTGGCTCCCTAGCAGGATTCTTTCATTTAATATAAGACTAACTATCCTTCACACTTGTTACTTAACAATACTTACCCAACAGAAAAGCAACCTGTTTTTATTGTCTCCTATCAAATGATCAACAATTCTTTCAACTTGTTATTACAAACAGAAAACCAGAACTGATTGTTGAAATATATTTTGAAACAAAATGGAAGAATACTACAAACTAAATCAAGAAAGTCATAATTATTTGGTGAAAAGATAGTTGAAGAGTACCTTTTTCCGATAAAGGTTTGATGCCAATGTTTCGTGAGTCGACTTAGAAAATATATTGCAAGCAAACAATTATTGAAGGATATAATGCATGACACAAATATGTAAATCTGGCACCTTGTAAGCTCTAAATAAAATGGCTATTTCTTGCCATTGCAACTATGAAACTCCAGAACAATAAACAATGTAAATAATAATTAATGAACCTATAGAGAAAGTGAATGAAGAAACTTCTTCATACCAAGCTTCATCAGTCACCAAACCCAACAGCAACATAGGTTAAAAATTAACCGAGCCAGTTAATACCCCCTTTCTTCAATTTCAAAACAGCGACCTCATGGTGCAACCTTTGGGACAACAACCTGACCTTCTTGCACGACACAAAGAAAAGCATTAGACATCACATGTAATCACTGATGAGCGGATAATTTGTATGCTTTTTGGCATTGTTTTTAGTATGTTTTTAGTAGTTTTAGTTTAGTTTTTATTATATTTTTATTAGTTTTTAATTAAAATTCACTTTTCTGGACTTTACTATGAGTTTGTGTGTTTTTCTGTGATTTCAGGTATTTTCTGGCTGAAATTGAGGGACCTGAGCAAAAATCTGATCCAGTGACTGAAAAGGACTACAGATGCTGTTGGATTCTGACCTCCCTGCACTCGAAGTGGATTTTCTGGAGCTACAGAAGCCCAATTGGCGCGCTCTCAACGGCGTTGGAAAGTAGACATCCTGGGCTTTCCAGCAATATATGATAGTCCATACTTTGCCCAAGATTTGATGGCCCAAACCGGCGTTCAAAGTCACCCCAAGAATTCCCAGCGTTAAACGCCGGAACTGGCACCTAATTGGGAGTTAAACGCCCAAACTGGATTAAAAGCTGGCGTTTAACTCCAGAAAACGTCTCTACACGAAATTCCTTCATTGCTCAGCCCAAGCACACACCAAGTGGGCCCGGAAGTGGATTTTTATGTCATTTACTCATCTATGTACACCCTAGGCTACTAGTTTTCTATATATAGGACCTTTTACTATTGTATTTTCATCTATCTTTTTTGATCATGTTTTGATGATTGAACCCTCATTGGGAGGCTGGCCATTCGGCCATGCCTAGACCTTGTTCTTATGTATTTTCAACGGTGGAGTTTCTACACACCATAGATTAAGGTGTGGAGCTCTGCTGTACCTCGAGTATTAATGCAATTACTATTGTTCTTCCATTCAATTCCGCTTGTTCTTTGTCCAAGATATCACTTGTTCTTCAACTTGATGAAGGTGATGATTGACGCCCATCACCATTCTCACCCATGAACAAGGTGACTGACAACCATTCTTGTTCTACAAGCATCTGAGGCTTAGTGAATATCTCTTGGATTCTTCGGAATCTTCGTGGTATAGGCAGGACCTGATGGCGGCATTCAAGAGAATCCGGAAGGTCTAAACCTTGTCTGTGGTATTCTGAGTAGGATTCAATGATTGAATGACTGTGACGTGCTTCAAACTCCTAGCAGGCGGGGCGTCTGGTGACAGATGCAAAAGTATCGATGGATATTATTCCGGCCTGACCGAGAACCGACAGCTGAATTCCGCTATGCCGTGACAGGACATATGCAATCGCTTTCACTGAGAGGATGGGAGGTAGCTGCTGACAACAGTGAGACCCTACACGAGCTTGCCATGGAAAGGAGTAAGAAAGGATTGGATGAAGACAGTAGGAAAGCAGAGAGACGGAAGGGAAGGCATCTTCATACACTTGTCTGAAGCTCTTACACCAATGAATTACATAAGTATCTCTATCTTTATCTTTATGTTATTTTCGTTCATCACCATTATACATTTGAGTCTGCCTGACTAAGATTTACAAGATGACCATAGCTTGCTTCATACCACCAATCTCCGTGGGATCGACCCTTACTCGCGTAAGGTATTACTTGGACGACCCAGTGCACTTGCTGGTTAGTTGTGCGAAGTTGTAGTGATCACAATTTCGTGCACCAAGTTTTTGGCGCCGTTGCCGGGGATTGTTCTTGTGTATGGACAACTGACGGTTCATCTTGTTGCTTAGATTAGGTATTTTTTTTTCAGAGTTCTTAAGAATGAATTCTAGTGTTTCAAGGTGATGTTCTTATCATCACCAAAGCTGATTGATTCTCATCAATTTAGCTCTTGAATGCAATGTCCTGCTGAAGCTTAGCCGGCCATGTCTAATTCCTTTAGACTAAAGCTTTAGACTAACATTGCATGATTCCTGGAATTCTCATTAAGAATTTTGATACCTTTATTTTTCTTTTCACTTAATTTTCGAAAAAAGCCAAAAAATTACAAAATCATAAAATCCAAAAATATTTCTTGTTTGAGTCTAGAGTCTCATCTTAAGTTTGGTGTCAATTGCATGTTTCTATTCTTCTTGCATTTTTTCAAATTTATGCATGTGTCTTCATTAATCTTCAAGTTGTTCTTGATGATTTTCTTGTTTTGATCTTTGAATTCTCTTGACTTGAGTGTTTTGTGTGTCTCATATGCATTAGTGTCAGTAGTGTTCAAATTGCTAAGTTTGGTGTCTTGCATGCATTGTTATTTGATTCTTGTTGCATTTTAATTTTTCCTTATTATTAAAAATCCAAAAATATTTTTAATTTGTGTCTTTTCAAGTCAATAATACAAGAGAATTGAAGATTCAGAACATACTGCAGAGGAATCACACAGAAAAAGCTGGGCATTCAAAAATGCCCAGTGAAGAAGACAGACTGGCGTTTAAACGCCAGCCAGGGTGCCTGGCTGGGCGTTTAACGCCCAAAAGGGTAGTAGTTTGGGCGTTAAACGCCAGAATGTGCACATTCTGGGCGTTTAACGCCAGGATGGTGCTAGGGGAAGATTTTGTTTTCAAAATCAATTTTTTTTTTCAAGTTTTCAAAGTTTTTCAAAATCAAATCTTTTTCAAATCATATCTTTTCAATCAAATGTTTTCAAAATCAATTTCTTTCCTTTTTCAAAGATACTTACTAACAATTAATGATTTGATTGAACATTTTTTGCCTATTCTGTTAAGGAAGGTTTTATGTTTGATTCATATCTTTTCTTGTTAGGCAAGTCATTAATTCTTAAAATCATATCTTTTCAAATTATTTTCAAATAAAATCTTTTAAAATTGTTTTCAAATCATATCCTCTCAATCACATCTTTTTAAAACCATAACTTTTCAATCAAATCTTTTTCAATCACATCTTTTTCAAAATAAGTTTTCAATCATATCTTTTTGATTTCTAATTTCAAATCTTTTTCAAAAATCACTTGATTCTTTTTCTATTCTTAGTTTTTGAGAATCAATTAGTGTTTTTCAAAATGTTTTCAAAATCTTTTACTTAAATTTTCGAAAATTACTTCCCTTCTTCTCACATCCTTCTACTTTTGGACTAACACTATCCCTTAATGCAAAATTCGAACTCCATCTTCTTTGATAAGTTCGAATTTTCTACTTCTGTCTTCTATTCCTCTTCTTCCTCTGACACCTCAAGGAATCTCTATACTGTGACATAGAGGATTCCATATTTTCTTGTTCTCTTCTTCTTCATATGAGCAGGAACAAGGACAAAGGCATTTTTGTTGAAGCTGACCCTGAACCTGAAAGGACCTTGAAGCGAAAGCTAAGAGAAGCTAAGGCTCAACTCTCTTTAGAGGACCTGACCGAATTCTTCAAAGAAGAAGAACACATGGCAGCCGAAAACAACAACAATGCCAACAATGCAAGGAAGGTGCTGGGTGACTTTACTGCACCTACTCCTGATTTCTATGGGAGAAGCATCTCTATCCCTGCCATTGGAGCAAACAACTTTGAGCTAAAGCCTCAATTAGTTTCTCTAATGCAACAGAATTGCAAGTTCCATGGACTTCCAATGGAAGATCCTCATCAGTTTTTAGCTGAGTTCTTGCAAATCTGTGACACAGTCAAGACTAATGGGGTTGACCCTGAGGTCTATAGACTGATGCTATTCCCTTTTGCTGTAAGAGACAGAGCTCGGACATGGTTGGACTCTCAACCTAAGGAAAGCCTGGACTCTTGGGAAAAGCTAGTCAATGCCTTCTTGGCAAAGTTCTTTCCACCACAAAGATGGAGTAAGCTTAGAGTGGAAGTCCAAACCTTCAGACAGAAGGATGGAGAATCCCTCTATGAAGCTTGGGAAAGATACAAACAATTAATCAGAAGATGTCCTTCAGACATGCTTTCTGAATGGAGCATCATAGGTATTTTCTATGATGGTCTCTCTGAACTATCCAAGATGTCTTTGGATAGCTCTGCTGGAGGATCTCTTCATCTGAAGAAGACGCCTGCAGAAGCTCAAGAATTTATTGAAATGGTTGCAAATAACCAATTCATGTACACTTCTGAAAGAAATCCTGTGAACAATGGGACTAGTCAGAAGAAAGGAGTTCTTGAGATTGACACTCTGAATGCCATATTGGCTCAGAACAAGATATTGACTCAACAAGTCAATTTGATTTCTCAAAGTCTGTCTGGAATGCAAAATGCACCAAGCAGTACTAAGGAAGCTTCATCTGAGGAAGAAGCCTATGATCCTGAGAACCCTTCAATGGAAGAGGTGAATTACCTAGGAGAACCCTATGGAAACACCTACAATTCTCCATGGAGAAATCACCCCAATTTCTCATGGAAGAATCAAGAGAGACCTCAACAAGGTTTCAATAACAATAATGGTGGAAGAAACAGGTTTAGCAATGGCAAGCCTTTTCCATCATCTTCTCAGCAACAGACAGAGAGTTCTAAGCAGAATACTTCTGACTTAGCAACAATGGTCTCTGATCTAATAAAGACCACTCAAAGTTTCATGAATGAAACAAGGTCCTCCATCAGAAATTTGGAAGGACAAGTGGGTCAGCTGAGCAAGAAAGTTACTGAACTCCCTCCAAGTACTCTTCCAAGTAATACAGAAGAAAATCCAAAAGGAGAGTGCAAAGCCATAGACATGGCCGAATATGGAGAGGAAAGAGAGGAGGAGGACGCCACTGAGGAAGACCTCAGTGGGCGTGTACCAATCTCCTCTGAGTTCCTCAATGAGGACCAATGGGAATCTGAGGCTCAAAATGAGACCATAGAGATTCTATTGGACTTACTTCTGCCATTCATGAGCTCTGATGAGTATTCTTCCTCTGAAGAGGATGAGTATGTCACTGAAGAGCAAGTTGCTAAATACCTTGAAGCAATCATGAAGCTAAATGACAAGTTATTTGGAAATGAGACTTGGGAGGATGAACCACCTTTGCTCACCAAAGAACTGGATGACTTGTCTAGGCAGAAACTGCCTCAAAAGAGGCAGGATCCTGGGAAGTTTTCTATACCTTGTACCATAGGCACCATGACCTTCAAGAAGGCCTTGTGTGACTTAGGGTCAAGTGTAAACCTCATGCCCCTCTCTGTAATGGAGAAATTAGGGATCTTTGAGGTGCAAGCTGCAAGAATCTCATTAGAGATGGCAGACAATTCAAGAAAACAAGCTCATGGACTTGTAGAGAATGTTTTGGTGAAGATTGAAGACCATTACATCCCTACTGATTTCATAGTCCTAGAGACTGGGAAGTGCATGGATGAATCCATCATCCTTGGCAGACCCTTCCTAGCCACAGCAAAGGCTGTGATTGATGTTGATAGAGGAGAGTTGATCATTCAAGTGAATGAAGAATCCTTGGTGTTTAAGGCCCAAGGACATCCCTCTATCATCATGGAGAGGAAGCATGAAGAGCTTCTCTCAAAACAGAGCCAAGCAGAGCCCCCACAGTCAAACTCTAAGTTTGGTGTTGGGAGGCCACAACCAAAATCTAAGTTTGGTGTTGAAACCCCACATTCAAACTCTAAGTTTGGTGTTGGGAGGTTTCAACAAGGTTCTGAGTGTTTCTGAGGCTCCATGGGAGTCCTCTGTCAAGCTAATGACACTAAAGAAGCGCTTGTTGGGAGGCAACCCAATGTTTTATAATTAATTATTTTCTTTTGTTATTTTATCTTTTTTGTAGGTTGATGATCATAAGAAGTCACAAAATCCATTGAAAAAGCAAAAACAGAATGAAAAACAGGAAGAAAAACAGCACACCCTGGAGGAAGAACTCACTGGCGTTTAAACGCCAGTGAAGGTAGCAGTTGGGCGTTTAACGCCCAGTCTGGCACCATTCTGGGCGTTTAACGCCAGAAAGGGGCACCAGACTGGCGTTAAACGCCAGGAAAGGGCTAGAACCTGGCGTTAAACGCCAGAAATGGGCACCAGCCCGGCGTTTAACGCCAGAAATGCCTCAAAACGTGGATTTTGATGCCATTTGGTGCAGGGATGACTTTTCCTTGACACCTCAGGATCTGTGGACCCCACAGGATCCCCACCAACCCCACCACTCTCTCTCTTCTTCTTCACCCATTCACCAATCACCTCAACATCTCTTTCTCTTCACCACTCACATCCATCCTTCATAAAACACCACTTCTTCCCCTTATGGCCGAACCACAAAGCCATCTCCCTCTCCTCCATTTCTTCTTCTTCTACTCTCTTCTTTCTTCTTTTGCTCGAGGACGAGCAAACCTTTTAAGTTTGGTGTGGTAAAAGCATTGCTTTTTGTTTTTCCATAACCATTTATGGCATCCAAAGCCGGTTCAACTGAGAAGGCATGACCTCAAGCCCATCACTAAGAAGAAGATGGAGCAAACAAGAGACCCCTCTCATCAAGAAATCCCTGAGATACCTCAAGGGATGCACTTTCCTCCACAAGACTATTGGGAGCAACTAAACACCTCCCTAGGAGAATTGAGTTCCAACATGGGACAACTAAGGGTAGAGCACCAAGAACATACCATCCTCCTCCATGAAATTAGAGAAGATCAAAGAATCATGAGAGATGAGCAACAAAGACAAGGAAGAGACATTGAGGAGCTCAAGCACTCCATAGGATCTTCAAGAGGAAGAACAAGCCGCCATCACTAAGGTGGACCCGTTCTTTAATCTCCTTGTTCTTTATTCTTCTGTTTTTCAAATTTTAGTGCTTTATGTTTATCCATGTTTGTGTCTTATGATCATTAGTGTCTTAGTGTCTATGCCTTAAAGCTATGAATATGAATCCATCACCTTTCTTAAATGAAAACTGTTTTTATCACAAAAGAACAAGAAGTACAGGATTTCAAATTCATCTTTAAAACTAGCTTAATTAGTTTGATGTGGTGGCAATGCTTTTGTTTTCTGAATGTATGCTTGAACAGTGCATATGTCTTTTGAATTTGTGGTTCATGAATGTTAAAGTTGTTGGCTCTTGAAAGAATGATGAAAAAGGAGACATGTTACTGAGGATCTGAAAAATCATAAAAATGATTCTTGAAGCAAGAAAAAGCAGTGAATACAAAAAACAAAAAAAAAAAAAAAAAAAAGAAGAGAAACAGAAAAACGAAAAAAAAAAAGAAGAAAGAAAAAGAAAAGAAAAGAAAAAGAAAGAAATAAAGTTGTGATCCAAGGCAAAAAGAGTGTGCTTAAGAACCCTGGACACCTCTAATTGGGGACTTTAGCAAAGCTGAGTCACAATCTGAAAAGGTTCACCCAATTATGTGTCTGTGGCATGTATGTATCCGGTGGTAATACTGGAAGACAGAGTGCTTTGGGCCACAGCCAAGACTCAATAAGTAGCTGTGTTCAAGAATCATCATACTTAACTAGGAGAATTAATAACACTATCTGGATTCTGAGTTCCTAAAGAAGCCAATCATTCTGAATTTCAAAGGATAAAGTGAGATGCCAAAACTGTTCGGAGGCAAAAAGCTACTAGTCCCGCTCATCTAATTTGGAGCTTAGTTTCATTGATGATTTGGAGTCTATAGTATATTCTCTTCTTTTTATCTTATTTGATTTTCAGTTGCTTGGGGACAAGCAACAATTTAAGTTTGGTGTTGTGATGAGCGGATAATTTGTATGCTTTTTGGCATTGTTTTTAGTATGTTTTTAGTAGTTTTAGTTTAGTTTTTATTATATTTTTATTAGTTTTTAATTAAAATTCACTTTTCTGGACTTTACTATGAGTTTGTGTGTTTTTCTGTGATTTCAGGTATTTTCTGGCTGAAATTGAGGGACCTGAGCAAAAATCTGATCCAGAGACTGAAAAGGACTACAGATGCTGTTGGATTCTGACCTCCCTGCACTCGAAGTGGATTTTCTGGAGCTACAGAAGCCCAATTGGCGCGCTCTCAACGGCGTTGGAAAGTAGACATCCTGGGCTTTCCAGCAATATATGATAGTCCATACTTTGCCCAAGATTTGATGGCCCAAACCGGCGTTCAAAGTCACCCCAAGAATTCCCAGCGTTAAACGCCGGAACTGGCACCTAATTGGGAGTTAAACGCCCAAACTGGATTAAAAGCTGGCGTTTAACTCCAGAAAACGTCTCTACACGAAATTCCTTCATTGCTCAGCCCAAGCACACACCAAGTGGGCCCGGAAGTGGATTTTTATGTCATTTACTCATCTATGTACACCCTAGGCTACTAGTTTTCTATATATAGGACCTTTTACTATTGTATTTTCATCTATCTTTTTTTGATCATGTTTTGATGATTGAACCCTCATTGGGAGGCTGGCCATTCGGCCATGCCTAGACCTTGTTCTTATGTATTTTCAACGGTGGAGTTTCTACACACCATAGATTAAGGTGTGGAGCTCTGCTGTACCTCGAGTATTAATGCAATTACTATTGTTCTTCCATTCAATTCCGCTTGTTCTTTGTCCAAGATATCACTTGTTCTTCAACTTGATGAAGGTGATGATTGACGCCCATCACCATTCTCACCCATGAACAAGGTGACTGACAACCATTCTTGTTCTACAAGCATCTGAGGCTTAGTGAATATCTCTTGGATTCTTCGGAATCTTCGTGGTATAGGCAGGACCTGATGGCGGCATTCAAGAGAATCCGGAAGGTCTAAACCTTGTCTGTGGTATTCTGAGTAGGATTCAATGATTGAATGACTGTGACGTGCTTCAAACTCCTAGCAGGCGGGGCGTCTGGTGACAGATGCAAAAGTATCGATGGATATTATTCCGGCCTGACCGAGAACCGACAGCTGAATTCCGCTATGCCGTGACAGGACATATGCAATCGCTTTCACTGAGAGGATGGGAGGTAGCTGCTGACAACAGTGAGACCCTACACGAGCTTGCCATGGAAAGGAGTAAGAAAGGATTGGATGAAGACAGTAGGAAAGCAGAGAGACGGAAGGGAAGGCATCTTCATACACTTGTCTGAAGCTCTTACACCAATGAATTACATAAGTATCTCTATCTTTATCTTTATGTTATTTTCGTTCATCACCATTATACATTTGAGTCTGCCTGACTAAGATTTACAAGATGACCATAGCTTGCTTCATACCACCAATCTCCGTGGGATCGACCCTTACTCGCGTAAGGTATTACTTGGACGACCCAGTGCACTTGCTGGTTAGTTGTGCGAAGTTGTAGTGATCACAATTTCGTGCACCAATCACCAATAACAACAACATAATACTGTGATAACAACATATAAAACTAAAGTAGCAGAGCTTCAAATAGCAAAAACACCTAATGAAAACAACCCAAAGCATATGAAAGCAAGGCAGCAAAACAAATCCCCTTGCATAATTTAATGTCATCATTCAATTTAACTATTTAAGACATATAAGACATAATTAACATTTAAACTGTTTTGAAATATAATTTACCAAGATATAATCATTCTATGGTATGTATATAGATTTAGAATACATGTTTAATGCATTTGTCAACTATGATGAATAGGTATGATATGGAGTTTAACCCACTAAACAATGATCCTTTCAAAGTTCTCCCAAAAAAAATAGAAAACAGACCAAATTTTACAAAGGGTTCAATTCCTAAACCAACTGTTGTCGCTTGACCTGATCCCTATACATGAGAAAGCTATAATTAGATTCACAAAAAAAGTTTACTTGGAACGTGAAGGAATTATGATATTAACATCAATTACAAATAACACCTCATTTGGAGCTCCTAAATACTCAGCATAGTTTCCAACCTCTGATGCATATCCTAAATCTCCAACCTAATAAATAAAGATTATATTAGTCACCAAAATGACTACTAAGAGTCAAACTATTAAGAAAAACTATTTTACAGCCAGTATTGAAGCAAATCCATAGAATTTGCAAATTATAGTATTAGCATATGTAACACTTGCAACACAGTAATGCACCATCAAAATAGAAGATAAAAATTAAAGTAATATTATGTGCTATAGTATAATAGACTAATAAATCTTAATCTTTTTAGGACATAGTAAGTGATTCATAATTCTTAATAGCTATGGTCATATACTTCGATAAGCTACATTTCCATACTAATAAATCAATATAGCAATGATTTCAAAAGGGAACAGGAAAATATCACATTTTGTAAACTTGGAAAGAGGAAGGGAATTCAAATGTCAAACTTGGCTGTTTTCATCTTGTCAATGATCCCTTTGTAAAGCCTTCACTATCTCATTAAGTGTCTCAGCAGGCTTACAGTGTAATAGCAGCCCTGTCTCTATTTCATCAGGATGATCTTTCTTCAAAGCACTAATTGCAACATCCAGCCAATTGATTCTTTCGGTCAAAGCACTACAACATATTTCAGGCCATTTCTCATGCTCAGCGCAGGCCAATTCATTTTGAAGGGGACCATAGATCCTTTTCAAGTTCCTTGATTTCGGTATCTGCCTTGGTGATCAAAATCCTTAAAACCTGAACACAGTACTCCTCATTCAAGGCATCTTTCTCTATCACATCTACAAATTCAATAAAGATATAAAGTAAATCAATACAGTAACAGTGATGCAAACAAAGAAGATTGGATAAATGTAGGATAAAGTAAAATTGAAAGAATACCAGGGTCACAGCCAAAGAAGAAGCCATATGGCCACTCAGGATGATCAAGCAATTATCTTTGCAGAAAACTGAAACAAATAAATTATGTACAAAAGCAAAAACATCATTCAAAAGAAAGCAAAGAGAAAGGGGCAAATTTCATGCAACCCAGTAAATTTAACTGTACATAGCATCATTGAGCATACAGAAATTAATTACAGAGAGATGATAATGAGAGAAAACAAGAAACCTTGGTCGTATGAAGAACCCCAGAGATCCCAAGCCATGAATTGAAGCTATATCCTGAAATGAAAGCACAAAATGGTGACAAAAAACATCAAAGGTGAGAACAGCAAAAACCCTATAGCAAGTTACAATAAGAATATCACTTCCAACAACAACAACAACAACAGCAATAAACTTCAATTTCGATTGAGAAGAGGAATTACTGCGCACCACCTTGGATATCGGCAGCTAATTAAATGTGGCATCAAGAACGATCGTCACATCAAACTATCATGTCAACCCGTAACCCTATTAACCCAACGCTTCAGTCCAGGAACATAAGTTCTTTCATCTCTGCTCTGTGCTTTGTTCGTTGCTATGAACAGCAAAACATGAAGTTTAATAAGAACATAAATACTCAGTTTAATAAGAATACATGTACATATTAGCAAGATGTGCCAAAAATGAAAGCTATCCGTTCAGGGGAAAATAAGGCTACAGTTAGTGAGAGAAAGAGGAAGAAGAAGATTGGACATTGGTGATGAGCTCCTTATGGGGCTATTTTATCTCCTGAGTGGCAGTGTTGACGACGAACCTTGCGGGTTTTTCGGCGAGCTTCTGCTCCTTCCACTGTTGCCCAGTGGAGGCAAAGAAAGGATTCATCTGCTTCTTCATGCTCCTGATTGGAAACTGAACAGCACCCCATCTGTCGCCACCAGCTACGCTGCCGTCATCAGCTACAGAAACCTTTCCTTCTAAAATCAAATTTGGGGAATTGCTGCACGCCTGGACCAACATCTTCTTTCAATCTGCTAGCTAAAACACCCCTCTCTTTATTACCTGGATAAAAAGGGTACCTAAAAATTTAGGGAGAAAATTACTGCTGCTTTTCTTCTTCTTCATGGACTGGTGGCAGAAAAGAGTGGGTGTTGAACTACCAGGTATTTAATTAGGTGTTGAAATTTCCATCCATGACCAGCACATAGTAAGACTTCGGGGGCTTCTATCTTTCATAGTTTCATCACGTTTGATGACTTTTTAACACCAATAGAAAAAAGTAAACAAAATTTTCTTTCAAAAGGATAATGTGACACGTGGAGCTTGAAACCGGAAATTAAGATATTATATATATATATATATATATATATAATTTTTTTTAACTTTCTCTAAATAATATGTAATTTATTTTTTATAATATGTCAATTTTTAATTAAATATTATTGATAACTAATTATAATTATAACTTGAATGATATCAATTTCATTAAAATTAATATTTAAATCATAATAAAATAATTTTATATTAAATTATTATTTAAAATAGATAATTATATAATTTTTTAAAATACTAATAATTAAATTTTATTTTCAAATTATTCTTTTTTAACAAAACACTTATGAGTTTCTCTTATTTTTAAGTAGCAAGTATCTCATATTTATCATAAAATATTAGTACAGTGACTAAAATTTGACATTTTGTCACAAACAACACTTTTCATGGCCTTTGAATCAGAATTTTATAATATTTATTTAACATAATCATTTTTTTCTTTTTTCAAAATTAATAAATCAAATCCTAACTCATTCAAAACTCTGTACCAGAATTCCTTATTAATATTTTAAAAAATTATATAATCACCCATTTTAAATAATAACTTAATTACAAAATAATTCTATTATCGTTAAAATATTAACTCAAATTGAAGTAACTCAAGTTATAAGTACAGTTAGTTATCAGATTAAAATAACATTCAATTAGAAGCTTACACATCATACATGTTATTAGGAAGAATTAGATAGAATTCACCATACATACATACATATATAAAATGTGTGAGTATCAAACCAAAAGCCTTTCATTTATATAAAAAAATTTTAACCATTAAGTCAAGATCTTGAATTGAAAGTTTAACACTTTTATTTATATAAAAACAAATCTATTTAATAATATATAAATATCAAATTACAATCTCAAAATCTCATTAGAATATTGAATATTGTATTTTTTTTATAATCTGCAGGTAGAGTCGGATACCAGCGAGTTGACGACGGATAGGATTAGGGTTGACATATTAAAAATTCACAGGTAGAGTAGAATTAAGTTTTAGTGAAAAATCAATTCACGAGTACGGTTAGAGTTGGGTCTAAATACTACCATACTCTATTTATTACCACCCATAGGTGTGTTGCCGAATGAGAATCTGCTTTTTCCAACATACAGGAAACGCGTTGCTCAACACACATGCCGCATGTATGTTTAAAATTGGGTGGGGGTAAGGCTTAGTATTCATCCAAGAGAGAGTGAAAGTGAAAGCTAGTATAGTAGAAGGGTTTAGGGTTTTTGAAGAAAAGAAGTTTGCTGAAAGTGTATTTATCCAAGTTGGAGTGAGAGTGAGTTTGTTGAAGAAGATAGTGTATTTTAATTTAAAAAGAGAAAAGAGTGTGCTATTTTAAGAGTGTTTTTTGATAAAACAAAGAGTGATTATGATTAATTTATAGGAAAAAATTAGTAGTAGTGTATAATTGTATAAATGATAGATGACTATACAACAACAGCAGAACATCTTATTAATTATTTGAATCATCCAAAATATATAAATATATTATTTTACTTATTTAGAGCTTGTTACCTGACGAAGCAGAAAATTGTCGATTAAGAATTTATAATGAACTGACGTTGCGAGTATAGCTCTTAACCATTGAAGATTCTGTGTATCAATTTAGAAAGGGGTTCTGTCACAATTTAAGAATAAAATACTAGGAGTATGAATCCCAAGTCGTCTCCCAACGAGTTGCTAAGAGAGTGCTATTTATTGATCAGTAGGTTTCTGAGAAATTTGAAGTTGGAGAATAGAATCAAAGCGAAGAATATGAACGAGAGATTTATGATAAAAAGCCTTGACTGGGAGAAGATAAATCGGAAGTTCTATCCTTGTTGAATTTTCCCAGGATTAATTAATAATGGGTTGTTGTTTTTACTTAGTTAGCCTTTACCGAATAAAGGAAAGTCAAGTAATTGAGCTAACTTCTATTCACAAGTCCTAATCCTCTTCCTTGGGAAGGATTAGCATTAGTAACTAGAGAGCTAGCCAACAACTTGCAATTACCAATTAATTCTTGAGTATCCCAACTCAAGGGTCTCCTATTAATCAACTCCCAAGTCAAGTTGGGAGTCTACTGACGATTGGATTTCCTATCGGTAAAGAAATTCACAAATATAATCGCGTTGTAAGTATAGCTTCTAAACCAACAGAAAATTCTTTCGTACAAACCTTTAGTTGTCACAAGTAACAAACCCAATAAAATTTATAAACCGAAGTATTCAAACCTCGGGTCGTCTTCTCAAGGAAATGCAGGGAAGTATGATTTATTATTGGTTATGGAAAACTGTATTTTTGGATTTTGAAAAGGTTTTGAACAAGAGAAATAAATTGCAGGAATTAATAAATTAATAACTGATAAACCCCATTTGTAGGGTTTATCTTATGCTTCATTTAAGGGATTTTATGACCTTTTACCCACATTTATTCAATGAAATAGCATGGTTTTGTATATTCTCCTTTAATTTTGCTTAAGAGTGAAAACATGCTTTTTAGGTCTTAAAATAGATTAATTTAATTCACCTTGATTACATTAGATGCCTTGATATGTTTGTTAAGTGATTTCAGATTTAGGAGGCAAAGATTGGATCAAGGGAATGAAGGAAAAGCATGTAAAGTTGGAGAACTCATGAAGAAATGAAGGAATCGCAAAAGCTGTCAAGCCGACCTCTTCGTACTTAATCGACCGTAACTTAAGCTACAGAGGTCCAAATGATGCGGTTTCAATTGGGTTAGAAAGCTAATATCCGGGGATTTGAAATGATATAAGATTTGCCATAGTTGCTACACGTATGGTGATGTGTACGCGCACTGTACACGCACGTGTCGTTGCTGCCATATGGTCCACTTAAAGCAATACGTGGCCAGCGAATTCTAAAGCCTTGTGGGCCCAATCCAACTCATTTCTGATGCTATTTAAGCCAAGGATTGAAGGGGAAATGAACATACTTTTCATACTTTAGATGTTAGTTACCATTAGTTTAGTTTAGCATAGTTTAGTAGTTAGAGTTAGTTTCTAGAGAGAGAAGCTCTCACTTCTCTCTAGGATTAGGATTAGGATTAGGTTTAATTCTTAGATCTAGATTTTAATTCATTTTCTTCTACTTCTACCTTTCAATTCTTTGTTGTTACATTCATCTTCCTCTATTCTTTTGTTGTAATTTCCTTTATGTTGTTCTTATACTTTGTTGTAGATCTACTTTTGTTCCTCCTATTCTCTTTCAATTCAATTAGAGGTAATTCATAATAATTGTGTTCATTTGATTTGTTGTTGTTTAATTCCTTGCAATTGAGTAGTGTAGATTTACTTTTCTTGCAATTTTACTATGCTTTCCTTTTATGCCTTCCAAGTGTTTGATGAAATGCTTGGTTGGATTTTAGAGTAGAATTTTATACTCTTGGTTTGGAAAGGTAACTTAGGAACTCTTGAGTTACTAATGTCCAAGTAATTGATGATTGGGAGCCATTTACTCTAGTTTTCACTAATTGAATTAGTGGAGAGTTAGGACTTATGGACTAGGATTGATATAGCTCATTTGACTTTCCTTTACTACTAGTTAGAGGATGATTTAATGAGATTAATCCTTGCCAATTCTCATATTGTGGTTAGTGATTAGGATAGAGATCCTTGACCACCAACCCTTGCCAAGACCTTTTTAGCCATTAGTTTACTTTCTTCCCATTCATCTTTCATGCTTCATATCAAAACCCCGAAAACAACTCACAACCAATAACAAGACACTTTATTATAATTCCTAGGGAGAACGACCCGAGGTTCCAATACTTCAGTTTATAAATTTAAGGGTTTATTACTTGTGACAAACAATCTTTTGTATGAAAGGATTATTGTTGGTTTAGAAACTATACTTGCAACGAGAATTCATTTGTGAAATTCTAAACCGTCAAAAATCTAATCATCAAAATGGCACCGTTGCCGGGGAATTGCAATGGTGTTATGTTATTGGTTATTGTATATACGTAAATAGTGTGAATATCTTGCTTTTTTGCTTTGTTTGCTATTTGTAGAATTTTGTTTCTCTTATTTTCTATTAGTTTTTTATTTTTGTTTTCTCTTTTCACCATGAATTCTCATTTTGGCTATGAGTGTGATTATAACTATGTTGTAGGTGATGGGAGCTACAATGAAGATGTGTATCAAGGATGGGACAATCAAAGGTGGGAGGAGCCATATGCATATGATCAATCCTCATGGCAACAACCTCCACCAATGCACTATGAAGAAGAGCCATTCTATGATGCATATCAATCCAATGGCTATGGTGAATCACCTTGTGACTTTCAAGAACCACCACCATATGCCTATAAACCATATCCTCAACATAACTCTCAACCATGCTCACAAGCCCCTTCTTACCAACCACCTTCATATGACCCTAATCCACATCCATCCTACCAACAACCATATGAGCCATATGAACCACATATAGAGCCACCACCATTCCAACATCAATATTTTCAAGAGCCACCCCCTCCATATTATTACCAAGATGAACCACCTCTAATATATAAAAATTTCCAACCACAAGATGAATACTACTTTCCACCACAACCTCCCATGGAAGAATACTTATGTCCTTCAATCCAAGAGTCACATGATCCTAATCATATTATCCAAGAGGAACAAGAGTCAAGGGATCATCTCAAAGAAGCATTGGATCAATTTCAAGCAACCATGGAGCATGTTGTGCAACAAGTAGAAAAAGTGGAGAATATTGAACCACCACAACTCTACCAAGAAGAACCATCTTCCTACTATGAACCCTTCCCCCAAAATGATGAACCCTTCCACCCACCCCAATCTCTAATGGATGAAACCCTTGGTGTTCTTGTTCAAGGGCAAGAAAAGATGAAAAGGGATATGCAAAATTTTACGATCGCCTTAGAGGTGGTAACAAATCAATTAACCTCCCAATGATTGAACACTCAAGGAACTCCTATGGATACATGTGGAGAATCGAATGAAGAACATAGTATGAAGGAGAGATTGGAAACTCCGGTGGGAAATGAGGGAAGTTGCTTTGTATTGGAACAATTGGAGGAAGCTTTAATTGTTGAAGACAAGGAAGAAGTGGTAGAAGACTTAGGAGATGCGGAGCTTCCATGGGAACATAGAGTTGAAGAAAACCCCTCCAAGATGATTGAAATTGATGCTAGAGAGAAAAGTGCACACCTTCTAAGGCATATTCCATATGAAGACTTGGATGGGATAGAGAAAGAATTGAGTTCCCTTGGTGATGAAGAGCAAGCATCAAGTCCTAGTGGTGGAGAATCCTTTGAACTTGAAGAACCTTCTCCGGTTGGATTTGAAAGCGTTGAGGAGGTAAATTTTTCTCACCCTCCCTATTATAACTTGAGTAAAGGAAAAGGTTTAGATAAAATTATTGAACAAAGGATTGAGATTAAGAGATCTTGTGAAGAGGTGGAAGTCCCTAGAAATAGAAGAACGGGGATTGGTTATGCTTTGTCAAGATCTTTGGAAGCATCTTTGCCAAGGTTGTCATCTACTCCTTCACTTGAGTGGGTAAAATTCATTTCTATTAGATTTATTGTCCCACTTGAGTATGGCTTGCTTAAAACGGATGGTCAACTTAGGATGCTTTGTGGGATAAAGCGTAAGCGAAAGATGTTTCGTGGTTGGCGTTGCAAATCAAGGCTCATTTTGGTTGATACTTCAAGAGTTGAATACAAAGGTGGGAATAGTGCTCAAATAGATGGGTCTAGGAGGTTTGTTGGGTACTTCATAGAGAATTCATCTTGTTCACCACCCGGATGGACCAATAATGATGATCAACTTCAAGACGGGTGTGAAGATAAAGTGTGGGATCTCGGATCACAAGAAGAGGATCAACTATGGGAGCCCCAAGCTTGTGAAGAACTCCATCAACACTTGGCTCAATCCATAAGAAATCTTGGGGAACAATGGAGAACCAAGCATTGGTGGGAGTTCCAAGACGAGTACAAGCACAAGCCACCTTGATGAGGAGCTCCCCTAAATGTCCAACTTAAGGACTTAAAATAAAAGTGCTAGGTGGGAGACACCCCACCATGGTAAACTCTTTCCATTCTCTCTTAGTTTTGTTTAATAAGGGATTTGAGTTGCCATTGTAAGTATATTTCATATAGTTTTGTTTGTACAATTAGATTGTTAGCATAGTCACATGTATGTTGTGTTAGTAGTAAATGAATAGTATCAAATTGCATGTTTTGGTGAAGTAGATGATAGTTGAGTGAATAAAGAGTTGTGAGCATTATAGAAAACACCTGGGCAAATTAAAAAAAAGGGTAGACGCGCGCGCACGCTGTACGCGCACGCGTCCCTGAGTAGCTGCATCATCACCCAAATTCCAGAGAGTTGGGCCTCTCTTGGGCAAACACTATGCCCTGAGCCCAACATAACCCACGCTAACGTGCACTACGTGCGTGCGCGTCCACACAGCTACAAGGAAGTGCACGCGGACGCACACCTGCCGCGTCCGCGTCGATCTGCTGCTGCAATTTCTGAGCCAATCTCTAGAGAGTTGCGCTGAATCTGGGCCAACTTTAAGCCCCCAGCCCAACTCATCTCGCGCGGATGCGCACTCGCCGCGTGCGCGCCCATCTACAAAAGGAGGAAAAGACACGAGCGCACGCATCGCGCTTGCGCGCTTTATGTTGCACTACCAACGTACGCGAACGTGCACTTGCCGCATGCGCGCCTTAGCTGATGCCGCCATTCCAGGCCTTTGTCCAGAAAGTTGGGCGCGCGCTGAGCTCACTCTAAGCCTCCAGCCCAACTCCATGTACGCGTGCACGCACTATCCGCGCACGCACCCTATGTAGTTTCCCCATCCACGCTTGAGCGCAATGTACGCGCCCGCGCGAATTCAGAATAAGAGGATAACCCTAATGCGCGAGGGTGTTGCGCAGTCGCGCACATCTCTTCTTCCCCCATCATCTTCTTCCTCTTTCCTCCTCTAACCTCTATTCAACTTCCGCCGCTAACAGCGGCCGCCATCACCACCACCCAACCTTCATCCGTCGTCTCTCTCTCTCACTTCCAACCTCTCATTCTCTCGCTCTGCTCATCCCTGCCCGAACCACCTCTGCCATCACCGCCGGCGAAAAGCACTCGGCTGCCCCTCCCTCTCTTTCCCCATTCATATTTTCCTCTCACTCTCCCTCTCTCACCGCCGCCAGCTACCCTTCACTCAGCCTCTACGCCACCGAGCGCTATCACTGCTCTGCCGTGCCTGTCACCCTCCGCGGCGGCGCTCCGCCCAGTTCACTCCCTTGCTTCCTTACTCCCTGGTCGGCGAAATTGTGAACTATACTTTTTCACAACTCTCATAATCCCTGGTAATGGCTCCAAAAACTTGGTGCGCTCAATACCATGGCATTACACAACTTCGCACAACTAACCAGCAAGTGCACTGGGTCGTCCAAGTAATAAAACCTTACGTGAGTAAGGGTCGATCCCACGGAGATTGTTAGTATTGAAGCAAGCTATGGTCATCTTGTAAATCTTAGTCAGGCAAACTCAGATATATATGGTGATGAACGAAAATAACATAGAAGATAAAGATAGTGATACTTATGTATATCATTGGTGTATGAGCTTCAGACAAGTGTATGAAGATGCCTTCCCTTCCGTCTCTCTGCTTTCCTACAGCCTTCATCCAATCCTTTCTTACTCCTTTCCATGGCAAGCTCGTGTAGGGTCTCACTGTTGTCAGCAGCTACCTCCCATCCGCGCAGTGAAAGCTAATGCAAAGCACTCTGTCACAGTGCCGCCAATCACCGGTTTGGTTCCCTCCCCTACCGGAATAGAATAACTCTTTTGCGTCTGTCACTAACGCCCAGTAGGTTACAGGGTTGAAGCACATCACAGTCATTCAATCATTGAATCCTACTCAGAATACCACAGACAAGGTTTAGACCTTCCGGATTCTCTTGAATGCCGCCATCAGGTCCTGCCTATACCACGAAGATTCCGAAGAATCCAAGAGATATTCACTAAGCCTCGAATGCTTGTAGAACAAGAATGGTTGTCAGTCACCTTGTTCATAGGTGAAGAACAAGTGATATCTTGGTAAAAGAATAAGCGGAATTGAATGGAAGAACAATAGTAATTGCATTAATACTCGAGGTACAGCAGAGCTCCACACCCTTAATCTATGGTGTGTAGAAACTCCACCGTTGAAAATACATAAGAACAGGGTCTAGGCATGGCCGAATGGCCAGCCTCCCAAAGATCTAAGATAGCATAAAAGTGAAGATAGCTACCAAAGTCTTGATAAAAGCTCTCTAATACAATAGTAAAAGGTCCTACTTATAGAAAACTAGTACATAGATGAGTAAATGACATAAAAATCCACTTCCGGGCCCACTTGGTGTGTGCTTGGGCTGAGCAATCAAGGAAATTCGTGTAGAGACCTTTTCTGGAGTTAAACGCCAGCTCCCATGCCAGTTTGGGCGTTTAACTCCAACTTTTATTCCTGTTCCGGCGTTTAACGCTGGAATTCCTGAGGCCGGATTGCTTTGCGGGTTTGGGCCATCAAATCTTGGACAAAGTATGGACTATTATATATTGCTGGAAAGCCCTGGATGTCTACTTTCCAACGCCGTTGAGAGCGCGCCAATTGGGCTTCTGTAGCTCCAGAAAATCCACTTCGAGTGCAGGGAGGTCAGAATCCAACAGCATCTGCAGTCCTTTTTGGTCTCTGAATCAGATTTTTGCTCAGGTCCCTCAATTTCAGCCAGAAAATACCTGAAATCACAGAAAAACACACAAACTCATAGTAAAGTCCAGAAAAGTGAATTTTAAATAAAAACTAATAAAAATGTACTAAAATCTAACTAAAAGATATCAAAAACATACTAAAAACAATGCCAAAAAGTATACAAATTATCCGCTCATCACAACACCAAACTTAAATTGTTGCTTGTCCTCAAGCAACTGAAAATCAAATAAGATCAAAAGAAGAGAATATGCAATGAATTCCAAAAACATCTGTGAAGATCAGTATTAACTAGATGAGCGGGGCTTTTAACCTTCTGTCTCTGAACAGTTTTGGCATCTCAATCTATCCCTTGAAATTCAGAATGGTTGGCTTCTTTAGGAACTCAGAGTCCAGATAGTGTTAATGATTCTCCTAGTAAAGTATGATGATTCTTGAACATAGCTATTTATTGAGTCTTGGCTGTGGCCCAAAGCACTCTGTCTTCCAGTATTACCACCGGATACATACATGCCACAGACACATAATTGGGTGAACCTTTTCAGATTGTGACTCAGCTTTGCTAAAGTCCCCAATTAGAGGTGTCCAGGGTTCTTAAGCACACTCTTATTTGCCTTGGATCACAACTTTATTTCTTTTCTTTTTCTTTCTTTTCTTTCTTTTTTTCGATTTTTTTTTTTTTTTTTTTTCGGTTTTTTTTTTTCTCTTTTTTTTTTTTTTTTTTTTTTTTTTTTGAATAGCTTTTTCTTGCTTCAAGAATCATTTTATTGATTTTTCAGATCCTCAGTAACATGTCTCCTTTTTCATCATTCTTTCAAGAGCCAACATTCATGAACCACAAATTCAAGATACATATGCACTGTTTACACATACATTCAGAGAACAAAAATATTGCCACCACATCAAAATAATTAAACTATTATAAAATTCAAAATTCATGCAATTCTTCCTTTTTCAATTAAGCACATTTTTATTCAAGAAAGGTGATGGATTCATAGGACATTCATAACTTTAAGGCATAGACACTAAGACACTAATGATCATAAGACACAAACATGGATAACATAAAGCATAAAATTCGAAAAACAAAGGAATAAAGAACAAGGAAATCAAGGAATGGGTCCACCTTAGTGATGGCGGCTCTTCCTTGCTTTTGAAGGTCCTATGGAGTGCTTGAGCTCCTCAATGTCTCTTCCTTGTCTTTGTTGCTCCTCCCTCATGATTCTTTGATCTTCTCTAATTTCATGGAGGAGAATAGAGTGTTCTTGATGCTCCACCCTTAGTTGTCCCATGTTGGAACTTAATTCTCCTAGGGAGGTGTTTAGTTGCTCCCAATAGTTTTGTGGAGGAAAGTTCATCCCTTGAGGAATCTCAGGGATTTCTTGATGAGAGGGGTCTCTTGTGTATTCCATCCTTTTCTTGGTGATGGGCTTGTCCTCATCAATGGGGATATCTCCTTCTATGTCAACTCCAACTGAATAACAGAGGTGACAAATGAGGTGAGGAAAGGCTAATCTTGCCAAAGTGGAGGTCTTGTCCGCCACTTTATAGAGTTCTTGGGCTATAACCTCATGAACTTCTATTTCTTCTCCAATCATGATGCTATGGATCATGATGGCCCGGTCTATGGTAACTTCGGACCGGTTGCTAGTGGGAATGATTGAGCGTTGTATGAACTCTAACCATCCTCTAGCCACGGGTTTGAGGTCATGCCTTCTCAATTGAACCGGCTTTCCTCTTGAGTCTTGCCTCCATTGTGCGCCCTCTTCACATATGACTGTGAGGACTTGGTCCAACCTTTGATCAAAGTTGACCCTTCTAGTGAAAGGATGCTCATCTCCTTGCATCATAGGCAAGTTGAACGCCACCCTCACACTCTCCGGACTAAAATCCAAGTATTTCCCCCGAACCATAGTAAGATAATTCTTTGGATTCGGGTTCACACTTTGGTCATGGTTCTTTGTGATCCATGCATTGGCATAGAACTCTTGAACCATCAAGATTCCGACTTGTTGAATGGGGTTGGTAAGTACTTCCCAACCTCTTCTTCGGATCTCATGGCGGATCTCCGGATATTCACCCTTTTTGAGTGAAAAGGGGACCTCGGGGATCACCTTCTTCAAGGCCACAACTTCATAGAAGTGGTCTTGATGCACCTTTGAGAGGAATCTATCCATCTCCCATGACTCGGAGGTGGAAGCTTTTGCTTTCCCTTTCCTCTTTTTAGAGGTTTCTCCGGCCTTTGGTGCCATAATGGTTATGAAAAAGCAACGCTTTTACCACACCAAACTTAAAATATTTGCTCGTCCTCGAGCAAAAGAAGAAAGAAGAGAGTAGAAGAAGAAGAAATGAAGAAGAGGGAGATGGTGGTGTATACGGCCAAAGAGGGAGAAGAAAGGGTGTTTAGGTTGTGTGAAAATGAAGAGTTGAAGAAGGGTATTTATAGGAGAGAGGGGGGGTAAAAGGTTCGGCCATTTGAGGGTGGGTTTGGGAGGGAAAATGGTTTGAATTTGAAGGGTGAGGTTGGTGGGGATTTATGAAGGATGGATGTGAGTGGTGAAGAGAAAGATGGGATTTGATAGGTGAGGGGTTTTTGGGGAAAAGGTGTTGAGGTGATTGGTGAATGGGGGAAGAAGAGAGAGAGTGATGGTAGGGTCCTGTGGGGTCCACAGATCCTGTAGTGTCAAGGAAAAGTCATCCCTGCACCAAAAGTTGCTCAAAATCACGTTTTGAGCCATTTCTGGCGTTAAACGCCGGGCTGGTGCCCATTCCTGGCGTTTAACGCCAGGTTGTTGCCCTTTACTGGCGTTTAACGCCAGTCTGGTGCCCTTTTCTGGCGTTAAACGCCCAGAAAGGTGCCAGACTGGGCGTTAAACGCCCAACTGCTAGGCTGACTGGCGTTTGAACGCCAGCAGCATCTTCCTCCAGGGTGTGCTGTTTTTCTTCCTGTTTTTCATTTTGTTTTTGCTTTTTTCATTGTTTTTGTGACTTCTTATGATCATCAACCTACAAAAAAGATAAAATAACAAAAGAAAATAATTAATTATAAAACATTGGGTTGCCTCCCAACAAGCGCTTCTTTAGTGTCATTAGCTTGACAGAGGACTCCCATGGAGCCTCAGAAACACTCAGAACCGTGTTGAAACCTCCCAACACCAAACTTAGAGTTTGAATGTGGGGTTTCAACACCAAACTTAGAGTTTGGTTGTGGCCTCCCAACACCAAACTTAGAGTTTGACTGTGGGGGCTCTGTTTGGCTCTGTTTTGAGAGAAGCTCTTCATGCTTCTTCTCCATGATGATAGAGGGATATCCTTGGGCCTTAAACACCATGGATTCTTCATTCACTTGAATGATCAACTCTCCTCTATCAACATCAATCACAGCCTTTGCTGTGGCTAGGAATGGTCTGCCAAGGATGATGGATTCATCCATGCACTTCCCAGTCTCTAGGACTATGAAATCAGTAGGAATGTAATGGTCTTCAATCTTCACCAAAACATTCTCTATAAGTCCATGAGCTTGTTTTCTTGAATTGTCTGCCATCTCTAATGAGATTCTTGCAGCTTGCACCTCAAGGATCCCTAATTTCTCCTTTACAGAGAGGGGCATGAGGTTTACACTTGACCCTAAGTCACACAAGGCCTTCTTGAAGGTCATGGTGCCTATGGTACAAGGTATAGAAAACTTCCCAGGATCCTGCCTCTTTTGAGGCAGTTTCTGCCTAGACAAGTCATCCAGTTCTTTGGTGAGCAAGGGAGGTTCATCCTCCCAAGTCTCATTTCCAAATAACTTGTCATTTAGTTTCATGATTGCTCCAAGGTATTTAGCAACTTGCTCTTCAGTGACATACTCATCCTCTTCAGAGGAAGAATACTCATCAGAGCTCATGAATGGCTGAAGTAAGTCCAATGGAATCTCTATGGTCTCATTTTGAGCCTCAGATTCCCATGGTTCCTCATTGGGGAACTCACTGGAGGCCAGTGCACGCCCATTGAGGTCTTCCTCAGTGGCGTTCACTGCCTCTCCTTCCTCCCAGAATTCGGCCATGTCTATGGCTTTGCACTCTCCTTTTGGATTTTCTTCTGTATTACTTGGGAGAGTGCTAGGAGGGAGTTCAGTAACTTTCTTGCTCAGCTGACCCACTTGTCCTTCCAAATTTCTGATGGAGGACCTTGTTTCATTCATGAAACTTTGAGTGGTCTTTATTAGATCAGAGACCATTGTTGCTAAGTCAGAAGTATTCTGCTTAGAACTCTCTGTCTGTTGCTGAGAAGATGATGGAAAAGGCTTGCCATTGCTAAACCTGTTTCTTCCACCATTATTGTTATTGAAACCTTGTTGAGGTCTCTCTTGATTCTTCCATGAGAGATTTGGGTGATTTCTCCATGAAGAATTATAGGTGTTTCCATAGGGTTCTCCTAGGTAATTCACCTCTTCCATGGAAGGGTTCTCAGGATCATAAGCTTCTTCCTTAGATGAAGCATCCTCAGTACTGTTTGGTGCATTTTGCATTCCAGACAGACTTTGAGAAATCAAATTGACTTGTTGAGTCAATATCTTATTCTGAGCCAGTATGGCATTCAGAGCATCAATCTCAAGAACTCCTTTCTTCTGATTAGTCCCATTGTTCACAGGATTCCTTTCAGAAGTGTACATGAATTGGTTATTTGCAACCATTTCAATCAGCTCTTGAGCTTCTGCAGGCGTCTTCTTCAGATGAAGAGATCCTCCTGCAGAGCTATCCAAGGACATCTTAGATAGTTCAGAGAGACCATCATAGAAAATACCTATGATGCTCCATTCAGAAAGCATGTCAGAAGGACATTTTCTGATTAATTGTTTGTATCTTTCCCAAGCTTCATAGAGGGATTCTCCATCCTTTTGTCTAAAGGTTTGGACTTCCACTCTAAGCTTACTCCATCTTTGTGGTGGAAAGAATTTTGCCAAGAAGGCATTGACTAGCTTTTCCCATGAGTCCAGGCTTTCTTTAGGTTGAGAGTCCAACCATATTCTAGCTCTGTCTCTTACAGCAAAAGGGAATAGCATCAGTCTATAGACTTCAGGGTCAACCCCATTAGTCTTGACTGTGTCACAGATTTGCAAGAATTCAGCTAAAAACTGATGAGGATCTTCCATTGGAAGTCCATGGAACTTGCAATTCTGTTGCATTAGAGAAACTAATTGAGGCTTAAGCTCAAAGTTGTTTGCTCCAATGGCAGGGATAGAGATGCTTCTCCCATAAAAATCAGGAGTAGGTGCAGTAAAGTCACCCAGCACCTTCCTTGCATTGTTTGCATTGTTGTTGTTTTCTGCTGCCATGTTTTCTTCCTTGAAGAATTCGGTCAGGTCCTCTAAAGAGAGTTGTGCTTTGGCTTCTCTTAGCTTTCTCTTCAAAGTCCTTTCAGGTTCAGGATCAGCTTCAACAAGAATGCCTTTGTCCTTGCTCCTGCTCATATGAAAGAGAAGGGAACAAGAAAATGTGGAATCCTCTATGTCACAGTATAGAGATTCCTTTAAGTGTCAGAGGAAAAGAGAAATAGAAAGAAGAAGGAGAAGATAAATTCGAACTTTAGTTAGATAAGGTTCGAATTGTGCATTGAGAAGGAGTGGCACTCCATAAATAGAAGGATGTGAGAAGGAGGGAAGAAGATTTTCGAAAATTAATTAAAATACTTTGAAAACATTTTTGAAAAACATCAATTGATTTTCGAAAATCAAAGTGGAAAGGAAACCAAGTGATTTTTGAAAAAGATTTTGAAATTAGAAATTAAAAAGATTTGATTGAAAACTGTTTTGAAAAAGATGTGGTTAAAAAGATTTAATTGAAAAGTTATGAGTTTAAAAAATGTGATTGAGAAGATATGATTTGAAAACATTTTTAAAAGATATGATTTGAAAACCATTTGAAAGGATATGATTTTAAAAATGAATGACTTGCCTAACAAGAAAAGATATGATTTGAAACATTCAAACCTTTCTCAACAGAAAAGGTAACAATCTTGTGATGTTCAATCAAATCATTAATTGTTAGTAAGTATCTTTTAAAAAGGAAAGAAATTGATTTTGAAAACATTTGATTGAAAAGATTTGATTTGAAAAAGATTTGATTTTGAAAAACTAAAAAAAAATTTGATTTTGAAAACAAAATCTTCCCCCTGCACCATCCTGGCGTTAAACGCCCAGAATGGTATACATTCTGGCGTTTAACGCCCAAAATGCACCCTTTTTGGGCGTTAAACGCCCAACCAGGTACCCTGGCTGGCGTTTAAACGCCAGTCTGCCTTCTTCACTGGGCATTTTTGAATGCTCAGCTTTTTCTGTATAATTCCTCTGCAGCATGTTTTGAATCTTCAATTCTTTGTATCATTGACTTGAAAGGACACAAATTAAAAATATTTTTGGATTTTTGATAATCAAAATGCAAAAGGAATCAATTAACAATGCATGCAAGACACCAAACTTAGCAGTTTGTGTACTACTGACACTAACAACATGAAAGTGCATATGAGACACACAAAATACTTCAAGTCAATAGAATTCAAAGATCAAAACAAAGAAATATATGCATGGATTCGAAAAATATAACAAAAACATGCATTTGACACTAAACTTAAGATGAGACTCTAGACTTAAACAAGAAATATTTTTGGGATTTTATGGTTTTGCAAATTTTTTTTTTTGTATTTTTCGAAAATTAAGTGAAAAGAAAGTATCAAAATTCTTAATGAGAATTCCAGGAATCAGTGCAATGCTAGTCTAAGGCTCCGGTCCAGGAATTAGACATGGCTTCACAGCCAGCCAAGCTTTCAAAGAAAGCTTCGGTCCAAAACACTAGACATGACCAAGGTCAGCCAAGCCTTAGCAAATCACTGCTCCAACAGCAAGATTGATACGAAATCAACAAGCTCTTGTGGTGATAAGTTGAAACCTCGGTCCAATCAGATTAGACATGGCTTCTCAGCCAGCCAGATTTCAACAAATCATCATGAAACTCTAGAATTCACCTTCAAGAATTTCGAAAAAAAAAAAAAAAAAAAAAAAAATACCTAATCTAAGCAACAAGATGAACCGTCAGTTGTCCAGCCTAAACAATCCCCGGCAATAACACCAAAAATTTGATGTTGTTGCCGGATCTTGGCTCTGATGTTACCAAAAGCTTGCTCAAAACATGAACAATCCCCGGCAACGGCGCCAAAAACTTGGTGCGCGAAGTTGTGAACTATACTTTTTCACAACTCTCATAATCCCTGGTAATGGCTCCAAAAACTTGGTGCGCTCAATACCATGGCATTACACAACTTCGCACAACTAACCAGCAAGTGCACTGGGTCGTCCAAGTAATAAAACCTTACGTGAGTAAGGGTCGATCCCACGGAGATTGTTAGTATTGAAGCAAGCTATGGTCATCTTGTAAATCTTAGTCAGGCAAACTCAGATATATATGGTGATGAACGAAAATAACATAGAAGATAAAGATAGTGATACTTATGTATATCATTGGTGTATGAGCTTCAGACAAGTGTATGAAGATGCCTTCCCTTCCGTCTCTCTGCTTTCCTACAGCCTTCATCCAATCCTTTCTTACTCCTTTCCATGGCAAGCTCGTGTAGGGTCTCACTGTTGTCAGCAGCTACCTCCCATCCGCGCAGTGAAAGCTAATGCAAAGCACTCTGTCACAGTGCCGCCAATCACCGGTTTGGTTCCCTCCCCTACCGGAATAGAATAACTCTTTTGCGTCTGTCACTAACGCCCAGTAGGTTACAGGGTTGAAGCACATCACAGTCATTCAATCATTGAATCCTACTCAGAATACCACAGACAAGGTTTAGACCTTCCGGATTCTCTTGAATGCCGCCATCAGGTCCTGCCTATACCACGAAGATTCCGAAGAATCCAAGAGATATTCACTAAGCCTCGAATGCTTGTAGAACAAGAATGGTTGTCAGTCACCTTGTTCATAGGTGAAGAACAAGTGATATCTTGGTAAAAGAATAAGCGGAATTGAATGGAAGAACAATAGTAATTGCATTAATACTCGAGGTACAGCAGAGCTCCACACCCTTAATCTATGGTGTGTAGAAACTCCACCGTTGAAAATACATAAGAACAGGGTCTAGGCATGGCCGAATGGCCAGCCTCCCAAAGATCTAAGATAGCATAAAAGTGAAGATAGCTACCAAAGTCTTGATAAAAGCTCTCTAATACAATAGTAAAAGGTCCTACTTATAGAAAACTAGTACATAGATGAGTAAATGACATAAAAATCCACTTCCGGGCCCACTTGGTGTGTGCTTGGGCTGAGCAATCAAGGAAATTCGTGTAGAGACCTTTTCTGGAGTTAAACGCCAGCTCCCATGCCAGTTTGGGCGTTTAACTCCAACTTTTATTCCTGTTCCGGCGTTTAACGCTGGAATTCCTGAGGCCGGATTGCTTTGCGGGTTTGGGCCATCAAATCTTGGACAAAGTATGGACTATTATATATTGCTGGAAAGCCCTGGATGTCTACTTTCCAACGCCGTTGAGAGCGCGCCAATTGGGCTTCTGTAGCTCCAGAAAATCCACTTCGAGTGCAGGGAGGTCAGAATCCAACAGCATCTGCAGTCCTTTTTGGTCTCTGAATCAGATTTTTGCTCAGGTCCCTCAATTTCAGCCAGAAAATACCTGAAATCACAGAAAAACACACAAACTCATAGTAAAGTCCAGAAAAGTGAATTTTAAATAAAAACTAATAAAAATGTACTAAAATCTAACTAAAAGATATCAAAAACATACTAAAAACAATGCCAAAAAGTATACAAATTATCCGCTCATCACTCCCCTGCCCTACTTCCATTTCCACTCTGCTCCAGGTTTCTGCTTCGACTCCTGTAAATTTTGATTACTGTTAGTACTGTTAGTTGTTTGTAGTTAGTTAGAATTGAAACTTTGCATGTTAGGATAGATAGAAATAATTGCTGTTAGGTAGCTAGGATTGGATAGAGGATTCTAGGCCTGATAAGTGCTCCGTTTGTGCATATTCGTTATTTGTTTGCTTGGGTGTTGTATGTTGAATTTGGATTGCTCTTTTATGCAATTTGTGTTGCCTGAATGCTGTACCACTGCTGCTGTGCTTAATTGATGTTGTAACTATGCTGTTTGTGCTACTTTGCTATCCGGGAACGTCCAATTTTAAGCCGGGATGCTGCCCAATTTTCAAGAAATCTGTTTTCATCTTAACTCTATTACAAATTTGGGCTAATTTTCGTTCCTTTTGACTGCCGGGATTTACACCAATCATTGTGAACATGAACCACAACTTCTCTTTTATTTGAGCCTAACTATCATCATACCACTAATCCACTTTTCTAATTTACTAATCTCTTTAACCATTTAACTTCTACTCACATTTAACCCTCTTTAATCATTCTTTCAAAAGTATGATGATTTTATTGCTTAATGAGTAAGAGTTGTTGACTTTCATGAACATTGCATTCTTGGTTTACTTGTTCACTTATGCTTACGTGTTTACAAATTTTTTCAAGTTCAGTTCATATCATGATTGTTCATAAGCCAATTGATATCCTGAACATGCTTTCTTTGTTTCATGCTAAGTGCTTCATTGCTTATATTCTATCATACTTTTCAGGATGTCGGACAAAGGAAAAGCTATAGCCACTACCTCCAAGAAAAGAAAACATTCTACACCCTCTATTCCCTCCATTTACAAGAATTATGCTAAGAATCCGTTGAATGATGAGGAAAAGGAAAATCAGTTGCTACCTTCTACCGATCAAACAAAGTTTCCCAATCTTTATTGTGAGCTTCGTCTTTCCAAGTATCGGATGACAAAACTGAATACTGAGAAGAAGCTTGTCCTTCCCAATGATGTGAGATGAGCCATTACTAGTCGAATCCTAGAGTTGGGTTTGGACTTTGTTGATATAGATTTGGGAGATATCAACATTTCTTGGGTTAAGGAATTCTATTGCAACTTCTTCCGTCCTACTCTGGATTTAGTTTAGTTGAGGGGTAGAGAGGTTATGATCACTGAGACTACTATTGAGGAGGCGTTGCAGTGCCGACATCTTATTGATGGCACCTGCGCTCATCAGCAGGCTGAGATAGCTATTCACAGCATGACCTTTGACTATGAGGCGCTTAGGCGCGTGATTGGTTTACCAGATGCCACTTGGGTCATGGATGCGAACAACACTAAGCCTAAGGGGATGCTATTTGCTCATTTGACTAGAGAGGCCAAGACCTGGCAGATGATATTTGCCCACTACGTCTTGTCCACCACTCACTTTTCTGAGATCCCTATAGAGATGTTGCTTTTGATTGGTTGTGTTATGGAGGGAAAGGAGGTTTATTTTCCTCGATTGATCCGGCAGTGTATGTGGCGAGCACATATTCGTGGCCTACTTCCGTTCCCTACCTTGCTTACCAGTATGGCCGCCTTAGCTGAGGTCCCCTGGTTGGATGATGATGTGATACCACCACCCCCAGATGACGATGACAAGGAGGTTACTATTCCTTGGGGTGGCTGGGTGCACGAGAAGCCCCCGGCTAGACGCCGATCTAGGGCTAGAGCAGTGGTAGGGATAGCTGGACCTTTAGCAGCCCCATCCTCTTCTACAGCAGCAGCTCCTTCTTCTTTAACAGCCCCTTCTTCAGCACCTGAGCCGACTTACCTACTGGTTCAGCGTTTGTTTCAGTTTCTGGAGCGCGAAAAGCGCCAGATCATGCGCCGACTGGATCGGATGGATCAGGCACTCATCCCCCTAGGCGCTGAGTTACCTCCACTCCCAGACTCTCCAACCTCTGATGAGCAGGATCATCAGGAGGAGGATGTTGCTGAGCCGACTCAGCAGGATGCACCTCCAGCTGCTCCTGACACCACAGAGATTCAGCAGCCCCATGAGGAGCCGGTCCCACAGCCTCAGACAGAGTCAGCACCTACCATTGTACCTTTCCCTGATCCTCCGGTTTAGCATCGGGGACGATGCTAGATCTTAACTGTGGGGAGGTCACCGGTAGCATCATTAGAGGACCGGTGAACATTTTGGCCACTTTCCTAGTTATCTTACTTTGCATATCTTTTGTATATATTTGATGCATTTTGAGTTTATTTTGGATACTCTTACTATTTTGGTTCGTTTTGGATACCTTTACTGCTTATTTTGGATTTTAGATGTTTTGGATGCTTTTAGATATTTTAGATACTTTAGATGCTAGATTCCATACTTTTAGTTGGATTTTTCTTTATATACTTTTGCATACCCTTCTTTTTAGCTTATAGTGTGATTAGAAATCATGTTTGAATTGCAAAAACTTAGTCACCCTTTTCGCATAAGAAATTATTTTAAGTGAAAAAGGAAAGGGTAAACTAAGGAATTTTTAAATCTTTTCAATCACAACAATGCTTAGTCAAATATTGAGATTTTCCAAGAATTTTAATTATAGGGCATAAGGCACCAACCCAATTGATTGAAGAAAAATATTTTGAGGTAACTTGCTTGAATTTCATATTTTGTGAAGCATGTATTGAACTAAGAACACAAGCTTGTGAGACTTGAGCCTATTGATGTGGTTACATTTTATAACCACTTATTTTCCATTCTTTTGTGCAATTATTCTCTATCTATGATTGTGATCCTTGATTTGCTTGGTTCTATATGTCCATTCATTTCTTGTATTCATGCATTTGTATGATCGAGGCCATTATTTCATTAGCCCACTTACCCAAATAGCCTACCTTTTACTCTGCATTGTTAGCCAATTTTGAGCCTATGCTTAACTAACTTGTTCTCATTTTAGCACATTACAAGCCCAAGGCGGAAAACCAATGAAAGTCCCTTGCTTGGATCTTTGATTAGCCTAGGCTAGTGAGAGTGTTTATTATTCAAAGTTGGTGAGGCTTGGGAACATTGGATGGGATAAAAAGGGTGGTACACTTTCATAATTAGGAATTGAGAATATATTCATGTATTGATTGAATGTATAAGACCTTATGCAATTGATGCCCTTGTACAAAGTATAAAAAAGAAAAGGAAAGAAAAAAAGAAAAAAAAGAAGGGAAGAAAAAGAAAGAAGAAAATGAAAAGAAAGCAACCAAAGGGGACAAAATGCCCCAATGTGAAGCTCAATAAAAGGGAATCAATGCATAAGTGTTATGAATCAAGGAATAGAATGCATGAATACGTAAAAAAAAGTGAAGAATGGATAGTTAGAGTAGTTTGAACTTATATAGGTCATTATATAGGTTAGGTGGGAAAGTCTACGCTAATCCAAGATCTAAACTCTAGTCCACTTAACCATAAATGATCCTACCTTGACCCTAACCCCATTACAACCTAAATGAAAGACCTCATGATGAATGTATGCATGCATTGAATAGATGTTGATTGTTAGAAGAAGATAAAATTTTGGAAAGCATGATTAGAAGAGAATTGAGTGAATTAACCCTTAAACACTTGAGTGAATAGAGCGGATACACGTCCGGTGAGGGTTCAAAAGTTCAATTACATGTGGTCACCCATATTAACTATATTCTTGCAAGCTTGAACTCTTTTTGATAATTCAATACAATTGTGGTTTGGACTTAATTCCTATTATCCTAGCTCTTGTGCTTACACATGTTCTCTTGGGAGTTGATTTGTTTGAACTAAGCATTTCCATTTACTTTAGGTAGTTGCATCTAGATAGACTCATATAGTTTAGTTGCATTCAATAAATGTCATACCCATTAGTTCCTTCTTATTTTAGCATGAGGACATGCTAAGGTTTAAGTGTGGGGAGGTTGATAAACCCCATTTTTAGGGTTTATCTTGTATTGAATTTAGAATATTTTGATGACCTTTCCTCGCATTTAGCCTATGAATTAGCATGGTTTTGTATTGTAATATCTCCCGTATTTGTGCTTAAGTGTAAAAACATGCTTTTTAAGCCTTATTTTGATAAATTCTAATCCCTCTTTGATTCCACAAGATGCTTTGATGTGTTTGCTAGTAATTCCAGGATTGAAATAGGCTAGGCATGGATCAAAGGAAGCAAGGAAGGAAGCATACAAGTAGAGAGAAGCATAAAAAGTCAAAGAAGTGAAATTAGCCATGTACGCGCACACGCACAAGGCGCTCGCGCGCACATTGCAGAATCGGCTAGGGACGCGCACGCGTACCGTGCGCGTACGCGTCGCAGTTCGTACAAGACTTCATTAAAGCAACACGTGCCTGGCGATTTGGAAGGGTTTCTGAACCCATTTTGGCGCCTATTGCTGATAGAAAGGAATAAAAGGATCAAGGATTGAAGGGGGAAGACATTGAAGTTAGTTACCATTAGTCATAGTTTTAGTTTAGAGTAGTATTAGAGAGAGAAGCTCTCACTTCTCTCTAGAATTAGGATTAGGTTTAGGTTAATCTCTCTTCTTAGATCTAGGTTTAATTCGTGCTTTGAATCACTTCTCCTCTATCAATTCTTACTCTTCTCATCTTCCTCTTTCTAGTTATGTGCTTTAATAATTGTAATTCTTCATCTTGTTTTGGATAGATTGTTGTTCCTTTGTTTTCTTTCAATAATGCAATTTGAGGTAATTCATGATAATTGTGATTTCCTTGATTGTTGCTGTTAATTCATTTCAATAATTGTTGTTAGATTCTATTCTTGTTATCAATTTACTATGCTTTCCTTTTATGCCTTCCAAGTGTTTGATGAAATGCTTGGTTGGATTTTAGTATAGGTTTTGTTCCTCTTGGCCTAGGTAGAGGAATTAGTGACTCTTGAGTTATCTAATTCCTTTGTTGATTGATAATTAGAAGTTGCTAATTGATTTGAATGCCTCTAAAGCTAGTCTTTCCTTTAGGAGTTGATTAGGACTTGAGGAATCAAATTGATTCATCCACTTAACTTTCCTCCATGGTTAGAGGTTAACTGAGTGGGAGCAATGCACAATTCTCATCACAATTGAGAAGGATAACTAGGATAGGACTTCTAGTTCTCATATCTTGCCAAGAGCTTTGTTAGTTGTTAGTTTATTTTCTTTGCCATTTATATTTCTTGTCCAAAATCTTAAAAACCCCAAATATAACTCACAACCAATAACAAGACACTTTATTGTAATTCCTAGGGAGAACGACCCGAGGTTCAATACTTCGGTTTATAAATTTAGGGGTTTGTTTTAGTGACAAACAACTTTTTGTATGAAAGGATTATTGTGTGGTTTAGAAACTATACTTTACAACGAGAATTCATTTGTGAAATTCTAAACCATCAAAAATCCCAATCATCAAAATGGTGCCGTTGCCGGGGAATTGCAACGGTGTTGTGTTATTAGTTATTGTATATATGTGAATAGTGTGAATATCTTGCTTGTTGCTTGTTTGGTTTAGAAACTATACTTTACAACGAGATTTTATTAGTGAAATTCTAAACCGTCAAAAATCCAATCATCAAAATGGCTACACCTTGTATTCATGCATTTGTATGATTGAGGCCATTATTTCATTAGCCTACTTACCCAAATAGCCTACCTTTTACTCTCCATTGTTAGCCAATTTTGAGCCTATGCTTAACTAACTTGTTTTTATTTTAGCACATTACAAGTCCAAGGCGGAAAACTAATGAAAGTCCCTTGCTTGGATCTTTGATTAGTCTAGGCTAGTGGGAGTGTTTATTATTCAAAGTTGGTGAGGCTTGGGAACATTGGATGGGATAAAAAAAAAGGGGGGTAGTACACTTCCATATTTAGGAATTGGGAATATATTCATGTATTGATTGAATGTATAAGACCTTATGCAATTGATGTCCTTGTACAAAGTATAAAAAGAAAAGGAAAAAAAAGAGAGAAATAAAATGAAAAAAAAGGGAATATAGAAAAAAAAGGGAGAATGACCCGAGGTTTGAATACTTCGGTTTATAAATTTTAGGAGTTTGTACTAGTGACAAACAACTTTTTGTATGAAAGGATTATTGTTTGGTTTAGAAACTATACTTTACAACAAGATTTTATTAGTGAAATTCTAAACCGTCAAAAATCCAATCATCAATAACTAATAAAACTCTTGGCAAGATATGAAAACTATAACTCTTATCCTAGTTATCCTTATCAATGGTGATGAGAATTATATTTTTGCTCCCACTCAGTTAACCTCTAATTGTGAAGGTAAGTCAAGTGGACAAATCAATTTAACACCTAAAGTCCCAGTGAACTCCTAAGGAAAGACTAGAGTAATAGAAATCTAAATCAATCAGCAAAGATAACAATTATCAATCACGATGAGTTTGATAACTCAAGAGTCACCAATTAATCAACTAGAACCAAGAATATAAGAAACTAAATAAAAATCATATGTCTGAAATACCTCAATGATTAATAAAAGAAATCACATCCAACATGGGAAGAGTTCATAAGTTAAATTGAGAAAATAAATAAAAGAAACATTGAACCTGTGATGAAGAAATAATCCCAATAAGATAAATCCCAATCCTAATCCTAAGAGAGAGGAGAGAACCTCTCTCTCTAAAAACTACATCTAGATCCTAAAACTAAGTATGTTTGTATGTTGAATCATCTCCCTTGATGAATGGATGGATTCCTCAATTTATAGCCTTTAATCTGTGTTCACTGGGCTTGGATCTGGACCGAAAAGGGTCTAGCAGTTTCTGGGGCCGACTTCTGTAATTTCTGCAGATCGTGCACGTCACGCGTCTGCATGGGTCACGTGGTCGCGTCATCTGGAGTATTGCTCTCCCACACGGTCGCGTCAGTCACGTATCCGCGTCCTCTGTGTTTTGCATGAGCCACGCGTTCGAGTCATGCATGCGTTCGTGCAGATGCCACTTTTCGTAAAGCACGCGTTTGTGTCATCCACGTGGACGCGTCACTGCCAGTTTCTTCAATAACTCCATTTTGTGCTTCCCTTCCATTTTTGTATGTTTCCTTTCCATCCTTTAAGTCATTCCTGCCCTATAAAACCTGAAAGTACTCAACACACAAATCACGGCATCAAATGGTAATAAAGGATAATTAAATTTAAATTTTTAAAGTATAGGAAACATGTTTTCTCATATGTCATATCATAAGGAAGGAATTGTAAAACCATGCAAATTCATATGAATAAGTGGGTGAAGAGTTGATACAAACACTCAATTTAAGCACAAGATAAATCATAAAATAGGGGTTTATCAACCTCCCCACACTTAAACATTAGCATGTCCTCATGCTAAATCCAAGAGAAAAGAGTAAAGGTAAAATGGTGGAATCTTATGCAATGCAATCTATTCTAAATGCAAGCTACCTAAATGAGTCATGCAATTCTAGTTATTATTCACTTGTATATAAGGCTTACATGTAGTCAAAATTAATTCATATCTTCAAGGAATCATATATGTACAATTAGGGCCAAATCATATTAAGGCACAGTCACAATTGAGTTGAGTTAAGATAGTTCACAACTTGCAAGACAATTAATAATTAAATATGGATATATGAGAATGAGCTGTTGAACCCTCACTGGATTTTGTGTTTACTTCTCTAATCACTCAGTGTTTGGGGTTAATCACTCTCTTCTTTTCTAATCATACTTTCTAAAACTTTGTTTTTCATCTAACCAATCAACAAATATGGAATATAGACATACAAAAATCATGAGGTCTTTTCCAGGTTGTAATGGGGCTAAGGTAAGGGTAATGGTGTACATATAAGGCTAAGTGAGCTAACAAAGTGAATCCTTGATTAGTCTAAGATTTCACTTAACATACATACTTTATAATTTTCAAAATTCTTTACCTAGCTACCCAAATTTTTTCACTTTTGTATTTCATACTCATGTTCAAAATTGCTTTTAAATTTTGTCCCATGTGCATTAATTCTTTTTATTTTGCGTTGGGGGAATTTTTTTGTATCCCCTTATTTAATTACTAAATTTTTTTTAATGCAGATGGTAATTTAATTATTTTGATTTTACATGAGCATGCTTCCCAAATTTTTCAAATAACTTATTCAATTTAATTCCCTACCTTTTCTATCATCCCATGTTCCCATAAAATTCCCCACACTTAAATTATACACAATATCTATCTTAAGCTAACTAAGGATTCAACTTGAGATTTTCATTTTGTTTTTCTGCTTAAGGCTAGTAATGTGGTTATGAAATAGAAGGGGGTTAAAAGGCTCAAAGGGGCTAACAAGGATGGCATAGAAGGTAGGTTTATTTGGGACATGTGAGCATAAATACAAATAATGGCCTCAATCATCTCTTGGTATGTATCTATATTCTATAATTGGACATACAGATTAAAACAAAATAAAGATTGCAAGCATAGAAAAGAAGTGTGAAACACACAGGAATGAAATTTATGGTTTGATGTAACCATACAATTGAGCTCAAAACTCACGGGTTGTGTATTCTCAAGCTCAGAAATCATATATCAGTTATGTATGTCATGCAAGTAGGAATCAAGAGTTTCCATTCAACTCAATGTAAATCTTAAGGTGCCCCTTAAAATCTTAGTGTTCCTTCTTGAAGAAATGTTGTTAACTAACTAACATGTAATGCTATATATACAAGGTGTGTGGATGGTTTTAATTTACTGAAGTTTCTAGTTTACTCTTTTATTTTCAATTAAACCAACTTATCATATGCTAAAAGGGTAAATGGTGCACGAAATTACAATAACACTTTTGCAATCCCGCACAACTAACTAGCAAGTGCACTGGGTCGTCCAAGTAATACCTTGCGTGAGCAAGGGTCGATCCCACGGAGATTGTCGGCTTGAAGCAAGCTATGGTTATCTTGTAAATCTTAGTCAGGATATCAGAAATTATCAGGATTGATTGTAAAAAGCAAAAGAACATGAAATGGTTACTTGTATTGCAGTAATGGAGAATAGGTTGGGGTTTTGGAGATGCTCCATCTTCTGAGTCTCTGCTTTCCTACTGTCTTCTTCATCAAACATGCAAGTCTCCTTCCATGGCAAGCTCGTGTAGGGTTTCACCGTTGTCAATGGCTACCTCCCATCCTCGCAGTGAAAGCTAATGCACGCACTCTGTCACAGTACTGCCAATCACCGGTTTGGTTCTCTCCCCTACCGGAATAGAATCCCTCTTTTGCGTCTGTCACTAACGCCCAGTAGGTTACAGGTTTGAAGCACGTCACAGTCATTCAATCATTGAATCCTACTCAGAATACCACAGACAAGGTTTAGACCTTCCGGATTCTCTTGAATGCTGCCATCAGGTCCTGCCTATACCACGAAGATTCCGATTAAAGAACCCAAGAGATAACTACTCAATCAAAGATAGAACAGAGGTGGTTGTCAGGCACATGTTCATAGTTGAGAATGATGATGATTGTCACGGATCATCACATTCATCCGGATTAAGAACAAGTGTTATCTTAGAATCGAAGCAAGCATGATTGAATAGGAAACAGTAGTAATTGCATTAATCCATCAAGACACAGCAGAGCTCCTCACCCCCAACCATGGGGTTTAGAGACTCATGCTGTGGAAGTATACAAGAACGTGTAAAAAGTGCTATGAGGTCATAAGGTACGGATACAATGTCAAAAGATCCTATAAGTAGTAAACTAGTGTCCTAAGGTTTACAGAAATGAGTAAATGACAGAAAAATCCACTTCCGGGCCCACTTGGTGTGTGCTTGGGCTGAGCAATGAAGGAATTTCGTGTAGAGACCTTTTCTGGAGTTAAACGCCAGCTTTCATGCCAGTTTGGGCGTTTAACTCCAAATTTTATGCCAGTTCCGGCGTTTAACGCTGGAATTTCTGTAGGTGACTTTGAGCGCCGGTTTGGGCCATCAAATCTTGGGCAAAGTATGGACTATTATATATTGCTGGAAAGCCCAGGATGTCTACTTTCCAATGCCGTTGAGAGCGCGCCAATTGGGCTTCTGTAGCTCCAGAAAATCCACTTTGAGTGCAGGGAGGTCAGAATCCAACAGCATCTGCAGTCCTTTTCAGTCTCTGGATCAGATTTTTGCTCAGGACCCTCAATTTCAGTCAGAAAATACCTGAAATCACAGAAAAACACACAAACTCATAGTAAAGTCCAGAAAAGTGAATTTTAATTAAAAACTAATAAAAATATACTAAAAACTAACTAAAAGATACTAAAAACATACTAAAAACAATGCCAAAAAGCATACAAATTATCCGCTCATCACAACACCAAACTTAAGTTGTTGCTTGTCCCCAAGCAACTGAAAATCAAAATAGGATGAAAAGAAGAGAACATACTATAGACTCCAAAATATCAAAGAAACACAGCTCCAATTAGATGAGCGGGACTAGTAGCTTTTTGCCTCCGAACAGTTTTGGCATCTCACTCTATCCTTTGAAGTTCAGAATGATTAGCATCTATAAGAACTCAGAACTCAGATAGTGTTATTGATTCTCCTAGTTAAGTATATTGATTCTTGAACATAGCCAGTGTATGAGTCTTGGCTGTGGCCCAAAGCACTCTGTCTTCCAGTATTACCACCGGATACATACATGCCACAGACACATAATTGGGTGAACCTTTTTTGATTGTGACTCAGCTTTGCTAAAGTCCCCAATTAGAGGTGTCCAGGGTTCTTAAGCACACTCTTATTGCTTTGGATCACCACTTTATTTCTTTTTTTTTCTCTTTTTTTTTTTTGAATATTCTCTTTTTTTTTTTTACTGCTTTTTCTTGCTTCAAGAATCAATTTGATGATTTTTCAGATCCTCAATAACAGTTCTCTTTTCTCCTCATTCCTTCAAGAGCCAACAAATTTAACATTCTTAAAGCAACAAATTCAAAAGACATATGCACTGTTCAAGCATTCATTCAGAAAACAAAAAGTATTGTCACCACATCAAGCTAATTCAACTAGTTTCAGAGATAAATTTCGAAATCCTGTACTTCTTGTTCTTTTGTGATTAAAGCATTTTTCTTTTAAGAGAGGTGATGGATTCATAGGACATTCATAACTTTAAGGCATAAATTTTATTAATTTTATTAATTAAGACAAGACTCAAATATAGATAAAAGATGAATCAAAAAATAAAAATAGAAAATAAAACAAGAAAACGAAAAAAAATAGGCTCCTAATGATAGAGGTTTTCACAGAGTTAGGACTCAACAACCTTGATTTTGAGAAGTGGATGCTCCCTCAGCTTGAGAGGAGAGCTTTTGGCGCTTCATCTCTTGGATTTCACGCCCCTGCTTCTCTTGTTCCTTCAGCAATTTGCAGAGCATGCAGTTTTGATTCTGCTGTTCTTCCTTCAGTTGCTCCATAGTCTCTTGCAACTTGTTAATAGATGCTTCTAGGTTGGCCCAGTAGCCAATTTCAGGGAATTCAGGGAGGAATTCCTGCGCCCTCCTCTTGATGGAGTTGTCTTGCACTTGTCCTTCCATTGACTTCTTGGTGATTGGGTGTTCAATGGGTATGAACTCATCTACTCCCATCTTCACCCCAGCCTCTTTACAGAGCAAGGAAATCAAGCTTGGATAAGCCAATTTGGCTTCAGTAGAATTCTTATTTGCAATTGTGTAGATCTCACAAGCAATCACATGATGGACCTCCACCTCTTTTCCAAGCATAATGCAATGAATCATCACTGCTCTCTTGATGGTGACCTCAGAACGGTTGCTAGTGGGCAATATGGAACGCCCAATGAAGTCTAGCCAACCTCTTGCAATTGGCTTGAGGTCTCCCCTCTTGAGTTGGTTTGGGACACCCTTAGAATTGGTTATCCACTTAGTTCCAGGGAGGCATATGTCCTCTAGAACTTGATCCAACCCTTTATCTACTCTCACCATCCTCCTATTAAAGGAATCAGGATCATCTTGTAGTTGAGGCAACTTGAATATTTCTCTTATTTTGTCCAGATGGAAGTATATAACTTTCCCTCTGACCATGGTTCTATGGGTATGGTAAGCAGTTCCAGTCATTCTCTGCTTATCTGTTAGCCACAGATTTGAGTAGAATTCCTGAACCATGTTCCTTCCAACCTTTGTCTCAGGATTGGTTAGAACTTCCCATCCTCTGTTTCGAATTTGCTCTTGGATCCCCGGATATTCATCTTCTTTCAGATCAAATTTAACTTCCGGGATCACTGACCTCAGACCCATTATTTTATGATAATGGTCTTCATGTTCTTTGGTTAAGAACTTCTCTTCATTCCAAAGATTCTTTGGATTATTCTCTTTCTTGCCTCTTAAGTTGGTTTGTTTTCCCTTAGGGGCCATGATATTGATGAATCTTGGCTTAGTGATCACGGAAAAGCACACCAAACTTAGAGGTTTGCTTGTCCTCAAGCAAAAAAAAAGAGAGAAGAGAGGGGGAGGAAGAGGAAATTCGAATGGTGTGGTGGAATGAGGGTGCCAAACGTGTATTTATAAGGTGGGGAGGGGAGTTTTCGAAAAAAAAGAGAGAGGGATTTGAAAAGATATGGAAAGAAATTGAGAAAAGGGTGAGTTTTTGAAGAAGATTTGGGATTAATTTGAAATAGATTTGAAGAATGGTTTTGATTTGTGAAGATTTGAAAGTGAATGATGAAGGGTTGAAGTGCATTTATGTAGAAGAGTATGGTTAAAAAGAGGAAAGTTTGAAAAAAAATTGAGTTGAAAACAAAAATGTGGTCCCCCCCACCTTTCTGGCGTTAAACGCCCAGAATGGCACCCATTCTGGCGTTTAACGCCCATTTGTTACCCTTTTTGGGCGTTTAACGCCCAGCCAGGTGCCCTGGCTGGCGTTAAACGCCAGAAATCCTTTATCACTGGGCGTTTTTCCAAAACGCCCAGGATGCTGCACACCTGGCGTTAAACGCCCAGAATGGTGCCCATTCTGGCGTTTAACGCCCAAAATGGTACCATTACTGGCGTTAAACGCCCAGAATGGTGCCCATTCTGGCGTTTAACGCCCAAAATGCCCCTTACTGGCGTTTTTTCGCCAGTAAGCTCATTTTCTCTGCTTTTTGAGCTGAATCCTTCTGTAACTCTGTGAATTCCTTCATTTTTGATACTTGCCTCTGTAAGAACAATTCATACAACTCTCTAATGACTGGGTTGCCTCCCAGCAAGCGCTTCTTTACTGTCTTTAACTGGACTTTCACTGAGAATCACTCAAGTCTCAGTTTTGAGCATTCCTGCTCAAAATTTCCTTCAAGATAGTGCTTGATTCTCTGTCCATTAACAATGAACTTCTTGTCAGAATCAATATCCTGAAGCTCAACATATCCATATGGTGATACTCCTGTAATCACATACGGACCGCTCCACCGGGACTTGAGTTTTCCTGGAAACAATTTGAGCCTGGAGTTGAAGAGCAGAACTTTTTGTCCTGGCTCAAAGACTCTGGTTGACAATCTCTTGTCATGCCACTTCTTTGCCTTTTCCTTATAAATTTTTGCATTTTCAAAGGCATTGAGTCTGAACTCCTCCAGCTCATTTAGCTGGAGCAGTCTTTTCTCACCAGCTAACTGTGCATCCATGTTTAGGAATCTGGTTGCCCAGTAGGCTTTATGTTCCAGTTCCACAGGCAAATGACAGGCCTTCCCATACACCAGTTGGTATGGAGAGGTGCCTATAGGAGTCTTGAATGCTGTTCTGTATGCCCACAGAGCATCATCCAAGCTCTTTGCCCAATCCTTTCTTCGGGCCATTACAGTCCGTTCTAGGATTCTTTTTAGCTCTCTGTTAGAGACTTCAGCTTGCCCATTTGTCTGTGGATGATACGGAGTTGCCACTTTATGGCTGATTCCATATCTAACCATAGCAGAGTACAGCTGTTTATTGTAGAAATGAGTGCCCCCATCACTGATTAGCACTCTGGGGACGCCAAACCTGCTGAAAATGTTTTTCTGGAGGAATTTCAGCACGGTTTTGGTATCATTAGTGGGTGTAGCAATTGCTTCTACCCACTTAGATACATAGTCCACTGCCACCAGAATATAAGTGTTTGAGTATGATGGTGGGAATGGTCCCATGAAGTCAATTCCCCATACATCAAACAGTTCTATCTCTAATATCCCTTGTTGAGGCATGGCGTATCCGTGAGGCAGGTTACCAGCTCTTTGGCAACTGTCACAGTTACGCACAAACTCTCGGGAATCTTTATAGAGAGTAGGCCAGTAGAAGCCGCACTGGAGAACTTTAGTGGCTGTTCGCTCACTTCCAAAATGTCCTCCATAATGTGATCCATGGCAGTGCCATAGGATCCTTTGTGCTTCTCCTCTGGGTACACATCTGCGGATCACTCCGTCAGCACATCTCTTAAAGAGATATGGTTCATCCCAAAGATAGTACTTGGCATCTGAAATTAATTTCTTTCCTTGCACACTGCTGTACTCCTTGGGTATGAACCTTACAGCTTTATAATTTGCAATGTCTGCAAACCATGGAGCTTCCTGGATGGCAAAGAGTTGCTCATCTGGGAACGTCTCAGAGATCTCAGTAGAAGGGAGGGACGCCCCAGCTACTGGTTCTATTCTGGACAGATGATCAGCTACTTGATTCTCTGTCCCTTTTCTGTCTCTTATTTCTATATCAAACTCTTGCAGAAGCAACACCCATCTGATAAGCCTGGGTTTTGAGTCCTGCTTTGTGAGTAAGTATTTAAGAGCAGCATGGTCAGTGTACACAATCACCTTTGATCCCACTAGGTAGGATCTAAACTTGTCAATGGCATAGACCACTGCAAGTAATTCTTTTTCTGTGGTTGTGTAATTCCTCTGTGCATCATTTAGAACACGGCTAGCATAATAAATGACATGCAGAAGTTTGTTATGCCTCTGTCCCAACACTGCACCAATGGCATGATCACTGGCATCACACATTAATTCAAATGGTAATGCCCAATCTGGTGCAGAGATGACTGGTGCTGTGACCAGCTTAGCTTTCAGGGTCTCAAATGCCTGCAGACACTGTGTGTCAAACACAAATGGTGTGTCAGCGGCTAACAGGTTACTCAGAGGTTTAGCAATTTTCGAAAAATCCTTAATAAACCTTCTGTAGAATCCTGCATGCCCCAGAAAGCTTCTGATTGCCTTAACATTGGCAGGTGGTGGTAATTTTTCAATTACCTCTACCTTTGCCTTATCTACCTCTATTCCCCTGCTTGAAATTTTGTTCCCAAGGACAATTCCTTCAGTCACCATAAAGTGACATTTCTCCCAGTTTAGAACTAGGTTAGTCTCTTGGCATCTTTTCAGGACAAGTGATAGGTGGTTAAGACAGGAGCTGAATGAGTCTCCGTATACTGAGAAGTCATCCATGAAAACTTCCAGAAATTTTTCTACCATATCTGAGAAGATAGAGAGCATGCACCTCTGAAAGGTTGCAGGTGCATTGCACAGACCAAAAGGCATCCTCCTGTAGGCAAACACGCCAGAAGGGCAAGTAAATGCTGTTTTCTCTTGGTCCTGAGGATCTACTGCAATTTGGTTGTAGCCTGAATAGCCATCCAAAAAGCAGTAGTAATCATGACCAGCTAGTCTTTCTAGCATTTGGTCTATGAATGGTAAAGGAAAATGATCCTTTCTGGTGGCTGTATTGAGCCTCCTGTAGTCAATACACATGCGCCACCCTGTGACTGTTCTTGTAGGAACCAGTTCATTTTTTTCATTATGAACCACTGTCATGCCTCCCTTTTTGGGAACAACTTGGACAGGGCTCACCCAGGGGCTATCAGAAATAGGATAAATAATCCCAGCCTCTAGTAATTTAGTGACCTCTTTCTGCACCACCTCCTTCATGGCAGGATTTAGCCTCCTCTGTGGTTGGACCACTGGTTTGGCATTATCCTCCAACAGGATCTTGTGCATGCATCTAGCTGGGCTAATACCCTTGAGATCACTTATGGACCACCCAAGAGCTGTCTTGTGTGTCCTTAGCACTTTAATCAGTGCTTCCTCTTCCTGTGGATTTAAAGCTGAGCTTATAATCACTGGAAAAGTGTCACCCTCTCCCAGAAATGCATATTTCAGGGATGATGGTAGTGGTTTGAGTTCAGGCTTAGGAGGCTTATCTTCCTCCTGAAGAATTTTCGAAAATTCCTTTGCCTCCTCTGGCTCTTCCTGATCAGTTTGAGCATCTTTGAAGATGTCCTCAAGCTCTGATTCTAGGCTTTCAGCCATATTGATCTCTTCTACCAGAGAGTCAATAATGTCAACGCCTATGCAGTCATCTGGTGTGTCTGGATGCTGCATAGCTTTCACAGCATTCAACTTGAACTCATCCTCATTGACTCTCAGGGTCACTTCCCCTTTGTGTACATCAATAAGAGTTCGTCCAGTTGCTAGGAAAGGTCTTCCTAGAATGAGAGTTGCACTTTTGTGCTCCTCCATTTCCAGCACCACAAAGTCAGTTGGAAAGGCAAATGGCCCAACCTTGACAATCATGTCCTCTATTATGCCTGATGGGTGTTTAATGGAGCCATCAGCAAGTTGGAGGCATATCCTGGTTGGTTTGACTTCTCCAGCCAACCCAAGCTTTCTGATAGTGGATGCAGGTATTAGATTGATGCTTGCTCCAAGATCACATAGAGCTGTCTTGGTGCAAACACCTTCTAATGTGCATGGTATCATAAAGCTTCCAGGATCTTGAAGCTTTTCTGGTAAGCTTTTCAGAATGACTGCACTGCATTCTTCAGTGAGAAACACTTTTTCAGTTTCTCTCCAATCCTTCTTATGACTTAAGATCTCTTTCATGAACTTAGCATAAGAAGGTATTTGCTCAAGTGCTTCTGCAAACGGAATCTTTATCTCAAGAGTCCTTAGATAGTCTGCAAAGCGGGTAAATTGCTTATCCTGTTCCTCTTTGCGGAGTTTCTGAGGATAAGGCATCTTGGCTTGATATTCTTCAACCTTAGATGCTGCAGGTTTATTCCTTACAGAAGTGGTTGAAGAAGCCTTTTTAGAGGGATTACTGTCAGCACTCTCAGGTGTCTGATCCTCCCTTGGCGTTTGGACGCCAGAATTGGGTGGAAAATGGGCGTTTAACGCCAACTTTTCCCCCTTTTCTGGCGTTTGAACGCCAGAACTGGGCAAGGAATGGGCGTTTAACGCCAGCTTTCCTTCCCTTTCTGGCGTTTGAACGCCAATATTCCTCTCTGGGCTCTTACTGTCCTCAGAGGGATTTTGAACAGTGGTTTGGTTGTCCTCTGTCACTTGTTCCTTGTTTGGCTTTTTACTCTTTTGAGCAGTGTTATTCAAGGTCTTCCCACTCCTCAATTGAACTGCTTGACACTCCTCTGTTATTTGTTTAGATATTTGCTGTTTTGCTTGATTCAACTGTAGTTCTATGCTCTTATTAGCAACTTTAGTTTCATGGAGCATCTCTTTAAATTCTGCTAACTGTTCTGTCATCAGGAGCAATTGTTGATTAAGCTCATTCATCTGTTCTTGAGGATTAGGATCAGTGACTACTGTCATGACTTCCTCTTCTGGAGAGAACTCATTGCTAGAGTACAAATATTGGTTTCTAGCAACAGTGTCTATAAGCTCTTGAGCTTCTTCAATTGTCTTCCTCATGTGTATAGATCCACCAGCTGAGTGGTCTAAAGACATCTGAGCTTTTTCTGTAAGCCCATAGTAGAAAATATCTAACTGGACCCACTCTGAAAACATTTCAGAGGGACATTTCCTTAGCATACCTCTATACCTCTCCCAGGCATTATAAAGGGATTCATGATCCTCTTGTTTAAAGCCTTGGATGTCCAGCCTTAGCTGTGTCATCCTCTTTGGAGGGTAAAAATGATTCAGGAATTTGTCTGATAACTGTTTCCATGTCTTTATGCTTGCTGTAGGTTGGTTATTTAACCACCTTTTGGCTTGATCTTTTACAGCAAATGGAAACAGTAATAGTCTGTAGACATCCTGATCTACCTCTTTATCATGTACTGTGTCAGCAATTTGTAAGAACTGTGCCAGAAACTCAGTAGGTTCTTCCTGTGGAAGACCGGAATACTGGCAATTTTGCTGCACTATGATAATGAGTTGAGGGTTTAGCCCAAAGCTGCTTGCTTTGATGGGAGGTATACAGATGCTACTCCCATATGCAGCTGTAATGGGGTTAGCATAAGACCCCAGAGTCCTTTTGGACTGATTAATTCCACTTAAGTCCATAGTGGACAAAAGGGAAATGAGAATGATTGCAAAGAGATAAATTTTGTTTATTTTTAAAAATTTTTTTTGAAATAACCGAAAAAAATAAAATAAAATAAAATAAAATAAAACAAAAGGAAAATAAAATAAAAAAATTCGAAAATTAAAAGGAAAATGAGATCAAAGCAAATTGAGAACTGAATCAATTAGAAAAAAAAAGATTTTGAAAACAGCAATTAAGAAGATATGATTGAAAAATTTTTATGAAAAAGATTTGATTCTTAAAAAGAGGAAAGAGAAAAACACAAAAAGGACACCAAACTTAAAATTTTAGAAAATCAAACACTAATTTTTTCGAAAATTTTAAAGGAAAAACACAAAAAGGACACCAACTTAGAATTTTTATGAATCAAAAAGGGACTAAGACTATGCAAAAACGAAAATTTTAAAAAAAATAAAAGCATGCAATTGACACCAAACTTAGAATATAAAACTAGACTCAACCAAAAGACTCTAAACCAACAAAAATAAAACAGTCCTAATCTAAGCAACAAGATAAGCCGTCAGTTGTCCAAACTCGAACAATCCCCGGCAACGGCGCCAAAAACTTGGTGCACGAAATTGCAATAACACTTTTGCAATCCCGCACAACTAACCAGCAAGTGCACTGGGTCGTCCAAGTAATACCTTGCGTGAGCAAGGGTCGATCCCACGGAGATTGTCGGCTTGAAGCAAGCTATGGTTATCTTGTAAATCTTAGTCAGGATATCAGAAATTATCAGGATTGATTGTAAAAAGCAAAAGAACATGAAATGGTTACTTGTATTGCAGTAATGGAGAATAGGTTGGGGTTTTGGAGATGCTCCATCTTCTGAGTCTCTGCTTTCCTACTGTCTTCTTCATCAAACATGCAAGTCTCCTTCCATGGCAAGCTCGTGTAGGGTTTCACCGTTGTCAATGGCTACCTCCCATCCTCGCAGTGAAAGCTAATGCACGCACTCTGTCACAGTACTGCCAATCACCGGTTTGGTTCCCTCCCCTACCGGAATAGAATCTCTCTTTTGCGTCTGTCACTAACGCCCAGTAGGTTACAGGTTTGAAGCACGTCACAGTCATTCAATCATTGAATCCTACTCAGAATACCACAGACAAGGTTTAGACCTTCCGGATTCTCTTGAATGCTGCCATCAGGTCCTGCCTATACCACGAAGATTCCGATTAAAGAACCCAAGAGATAACTACTCAATCTAAGATAGAACAGAGGTGGTTGTCAGGCACATGTTCATAGTTGAGAATGATGATGATTGTCACGGATCATCACATTCATCCGGATTAAGAACAAGTGTTATCTTAGAATCGAAGCAAGCATGATTGAATAGGAAACAGTAGTAATTGCATTAATCCATCAAGACACAGCAGAGCTCCTCACCCCCAACCATGGGGTTTAGAGACTCATGCTGTGGAAGTATACAAGAACGTGTAAAAAGTGCTATGAGGTCATAAGGTACGGATACAATGTCAAAAGATCCTATAAGTAGTAAACTAGTGTCCTAAGGTTTACAGAAATGAGTAAATGACAGAAAAATCCACTTCCGGGCCCACTTGGTGTGTGCTTGGGCTGAGCAATGAAGGAATTTCGTGTAGAGACCTTTTCTGGAGTTAAACGCCAGCTTTCATGCCAGTTTGGGCGTTTAACTCCAAATTTTATGCCAGTTCCGGCGTTTAACGCTGGAATTTCTGTAGGTGACTTTGAGCGCCAGTTTGGGCCATCAAATCTTGGGTAAAGTATGGACTATTATATATTGCTGGAAAGCCCAGGATGTCTACTTTCCAATGCCGTTGAGAGCGCGCCAATTGGGCTTCTGTAGCTCCAGAAAATCCACTTTGAGTGCAGGGAGGTCAGAATCCAACAGCATCTGCAGTCCTTTTCAGTCTCTGGATCAGATTTTTGCTCAGGACCCTCAATTTCAGTCAGAAAATACCTGAAATCACAGAAAAACACACAAACTCATAGTAAAGTCCAGAAAAGTGAATTTTAATTAAAAACTAATAAAAATATACTAAAAACTAACTAAAAGATACTAAAAACATACTAAAAACAATGCCAAAAAGCATACAAATTATCCGCTCATCAGTAAACTATACTAATTAATCCACTTAATATATAACTAGTAAGCTGAAAGTGCAAATTAAGCTAAAATATCTAAGATATATACAGCCCAAAGTGCAGAATGCAAAAATACAGCAAAAGCAAAAAAAGAGAAAAATGTGCAAATAAAATACAAAAAATGAACAAAATAAGATAAGAGTCTGTAGTGGTTCACCAAAAAATATATGCCAGAGATGGCAACCTCCCCACACTTAAATAATAGCATTGTCCTCAATGCTCACTCAAGCTGGGTGTGAAGAAGTGTCATCTCCGGAAGGATGAGCTGCTGGTATCTCGGTGGTAGGCTGAGGGTCTGCAGTCTCTGTGAGTGTAGGAGGAGCAGTCTGTTGAAGCGGAGGCTCTGTTTGTAGAGAAATCTCCGAATCTGTGGCTCTGTACGTGGCGGTGCTCCTCATGGTGTGGTGCAGCCTGCTCAGGTCCTGCCTACTCAGCCTGGGTATGTGCCTCCTCCTCAAGATTGCTCGCCTCCTCCTCAGATGTCTCTGATGGTGTGTCGGGCTCGGAGGGGATGTCGCCACCAGATCGGATCATCAGCTTGAGGTGCTCATTGCATCGCTTGTGGCGATGCACAGACCTCTCAAAACGTCACCTGTTGCGACGTTCAGACCTCTCAAATTGCTGCTGGTGGCGGCGCTCCATCTGGTCTAAGCGGTCAAAGAGTCGGTGCACCAGACGATAAACTGGCTCAGGAGTAGGTGGAGGTACAGTGGATGAAGCTGGGGCAGTGGATGCTGAAAGGGTAGCTGAAGATGTAGCTACCTCAGCAAAGTCAGTGAAAAATGGAGGTTGGTAGCCAAGAGCCTGAAACTTCCTACTGTGAGGGATGATCTTCCTACAGTCTGCGGTGGATGGCTTTTCATCAGCAATTTCCCAAGGTACCTCAGCTCGGCGACCCAACTGAGTAATCAGGAATGGAAAAGGGAGGGTGCCTCTGACATGGACCCTAGTCATGTAATGCCGGATGAAGCGGGGCAGATATAGGTCCTTACCCTCCATCACACACCAGATGAGGGTAATCATAGCAGCTGGGACCTCTGTCTCATGAGTGCTCGGCATTACATAGTTACTCAGAATCTGCTGCCATAGTCGAGCCTCATCATTCAGATATATTAGCCTGATTCCCTTGGGTACCACTGATAAACCACTATTTTATGGTTTATCTTGTACTTAATTAAGTGGATTTTATCGATCTATCATACACTTATTCATACTAAATGCATGGGTTTACATTCTCCTTCCTGATTTTGTGCTATGATTGAAAACATGCTACTTTAGCCTTATATTTGCTAATATTAATCCTCTCTTATTACCATTAGATGCCGTGATATGTGTGTTAAGTGATTTTAGGGATTACAGGGCATGAATGGCTCAAAGGATGGAAAGGAAGCATGCAAAAGTGGAATGAATACAAGAAGTTGAAGGAACTGCAAAGCTGTCAGCCTGACCCTCTCGCACTAAAACGACCATACTCGAGCTACAGAGGTCCAAATGATGCGGTTTCAGTTGCGTTGGAAAGCTAACATCCGGGGCTTCGCAACGATATATAATTTACCATAGCTACCCCAAAGTTAGGCGATGCAGACGCGTGAATGACGCGCCCGCGTCGCATCTGCGAATCTCAACCCACGCAAACGCGTGGATGTCGCCTCCGCGTCACTTTGTCGCGATCTGTACGCACCAGATTTCAAAATTAGCGATTTCTGGGTTGTTTCTGACCCATTTTTTGGCCTAGAAAGCACAGATTAGAGGCTATAAAGTGGGAGAATACATCCATTCATAATCATTCATTCAAAAAAGCACTTTTCATAGTTTAGATGTAGTTTTTAGTGAGAGAGGTTCTCTCATCTCTCTTAGGTATTAGGATTAGGATTTTTAGAAATTAGGAATATTTTTATCTTCTTCAATTACAGGTTTAATGTTCCTTTTATTTATTTTCTCAATTTAGTTTATGGATTTCTATGTTTAACTCAACTTCTTTATTTGGCTATAACTGCCCATGTTACATTTGATGTCTTTATCAATTCATGATTTTGAGGTATTTCAGTTTATTATTACTCTCTTTTATTTATGTTACTATTGCTCCCAATCCAAAGATATTTTTATTCCAGTAGATTTACTTTTCTCCTTTTGGTCTTGGTTAAGAAATCAGTAACTCAGGAGTTATTAGACTCAACGTGATCGATAATTGCTATCTTTGCTAATTAGCTTGAACTTCAATAATCCCAATCTTTTTCTAGGAATTAACTAGGATTTGAAGATCAAACTAATTAGTCACTTGACCTTCCCTTGCACTAGCAAAGGTTAACTAAGTAGAACTAAGATTCAATTTTCATCATCATTGATAAGGATAACTAGGATAGGACTTCCAATTTCTCATACCTTGCCAAAAGTTTATGTTACAATTATTTATTTATTCTACAATCTTTTATTTATTTTAATTGCAATTTAAATGACTTGTTCCTCATTTTTAAAACCATGATTTATAATCTTCATAACCAATAATAAGAACATACCTCCCTGCAATTCCTTAAGAAGACGACCCGAGGTTTAAATACTCGGTTATCAATTTATTTAGGGGTTTGTTACTTGTGACAACCAAAACGTTTATACGAAGGGATTTTCTGTTGGTTTAGAATCTATACTCACAATGCGACTATATTTTATAAAATTCTTTACTAGCAAAAATCCTAACACAAAATGGCGCCGTTGCCGGAGAATTGCAAACGTGTGCTTTATTATTGGTTATTGTAAATATTTTTCTTTTACTTGTTTATTTGTTTTCTCTCTTCCCTCTTATTTCTGATAGCTATTATGAATTCTCACCCCTCTCGCTTTGAGTTTGGTTCTAATTTTGTTGCAAGGAATGGAAGTTATAACAGGACTATGCATCAAGGTCTAAGCAATCAAAGATGGATGGAGCCACGAGGATCTGATCACCCCTTTAGGTAACAACATCCTCCTAGATATCATGGACAAAGACCATTTTACAATGCATGCCCAATTGATAGATTTGGTGGACCACCTCGTAGCTACCAACAAGCCCCACCCTATGCTCAGAGACCATCATTTCAACACAACCTCAACCCACCGTACTCAAAAACTTCTTTTCACCATTCGCCACCATATGATCCTTATCCACCCCAACGCCAATCCAATTACTCCCAAGAACCACCATACACCTATGCACCATGTCCATATCCATCAAGCCAAGAATCACAGGTTCGCCTCAAAGAATCAATAAAACAATTTAATGCAACCCTTCATCAACTGGAGCAAGCAATAAGTCAATTATCTTCTAGACGTTCAAACACTCAACAGACTCCCATGGCTTCATGTGGGGAATCTAATGAAGAATGCAGCACGGAAAAGACACTAGAAGCTCCAGTGGATAGCATAGAGCACAACTTCGTGTTGGAACAAGTAGAGGACTGACGTTAGAATTTTTGCTAGTAAAGAATTTTATAAAATTGCATTGTAAGTATAGATTCTAAACCAACAAGAATCCCTTCGTACAAACGTTTTGGTTGTCACAAGTAACAAACCCCTTTAAAATTGATAACCGAGTATTTAAACCTCGGGTCGTCTTTTCAAGGAACTGCAGGGAGGTATGTTCTTATTATTGGTTATGAGTTTGTAAATTGGGGGTTTTAATAATGAGGAACAATTATGATGAATGACAAGTAAAATAAATAATTGACTGTAAAATAAACTCTTGGCAAGGTATGAGAACCGGAAGTCCTATCCTAGTTATCCTTATCAATTGTGATGAGAATTGGATTTTTCTCCCACTTTGTTAACCTCTAACTATGAAGGTAAGTCAAGTGAATGAATTAATTCGAATCCTCAAGTCCCAGTCTTTCCTTAGGAAAAGTTAGAGTTATTGGATCTCGAATCAATTCTTGAAGAATTCCAATTTTCAGTCAACAATGAGTTTGATAACTCAAGAGTTACCAATTAATCAACCAAAGCCAAAAGGGAATAAAACCTACTTGAATGAAAATAATTTGGATGGAGCACAAGCATCAATAACATAAATTAGAGAAAACAATCATAAATCTGAAATACCTCAATTGCATTAATAAAATAAAATCAATCCAAATATGAAGAGTCATAAGCCAAATAAGCAACATCAATAATTAACAATTAAGAGGAGTCGAAATAAAAAGATATTGAACCTGATGAAGAGTTAAAATAAATCCTAATTTCTAAAAATCCTAATTTCTAAATCCTAAGAGAGAGGAGAGAGCCTCTCTCTCTAAAAACCTAAATCATGGAAAGTGACTAAAAATTCGCGACCCCTCGAATGGATGCATTCCCACACCTCATAACCTCTGGTCTATGCCTTCTGGACTTGGATCTGGGCCAAAAAGGGCTTCAGAATCCGCTATGAGCGTTTTCTGCAATTTCTGGTGCGTAGCCTCTGTCACGCGTCCGCGTGGGTTACGCGGTCGCGTCAATTGGAGTTTTCCTTATCGCGCGGTCGCGTCAGTCATGCGGCCGCGTCGCTGCTTCTTCGCTTTTGGCACATGGTCGCGTCGTCCATGCGATCGCGTGGATGCCAGTTTCTCTAAAACTCCGTTTTACGCTTTCCTTCCATTTTTGTATGTTTCCTTTTCCATCCTTTAAGTCATTCCTGCCTTAGAAGATTTAAAACTACTCAACACACTAATCATGGCATCTAATGGAAATAAAGGTAATTAAAATAATTAACTTTAAAGCATAGGAAACATATTTTTCACATATATCACATAATAAGGAAGGAAAAGTAAAACCATGCAATTAATATGAATAATTGGGTGAAGGATTAAATAAATCACTCAAACTAAGCACAAAATATATCATAAAATATGGGTTTATCAACCTCCCCACACTTAAATAATAGCATGTCCTCATGCTAAATCCAAGGAGACCAAATAAATGAGTAGGGAAATGCAAGACTCATGCAATGCAACCTATGAATGTGAATGCAACTACATGCTAAAATGATTCTACCTACTTGGTGAAAAAGTAAATAAATCTTTCAAGAATAAATATGAACTATGTTTCACTAATTCAAATCACAAAATACAATACAAATAACTCGCAAGAAGAAGATAGCTCATGAAATCAGGGAACATAGAATTAAGCGCTGAACCCTTACTGGTAGTGTATATCACTCTAACTCTCAAGTGTCTAGGGTCAATTCTCTTAATTCTCTACTAATCTTGCTTTCTATAGCTTGCTCTTCATCTAACAATCAACAAAAATTCAATGTACCAATACATAAATCAAGAGGTCTTTTAAGGGTTGTAATGGGGTTAGGGTCAAGGTAGGATTGTATTTGGCCAAGTGGACTAAAATCTGAATCCTTAATTAACATAAACTTTCCACCTAACTCAAGACAATTCATTTAATTAAAATACAAAATCCAACTTCCCATTAACTGTGTTTACTACATATTTATGCATTCCAAGTTTTGAGTGCAGCTCATATGCATTGATACCAACACTTACTTTGGGGCATTTTGTCCCTTTTTCTTCTCAATGCATATGATTAAGGTTTTGAATGCATAAACATGTTCTTAACATTTTTCATATTTTCACACAAAGTCTAACATACTCAATTCCCAAACCAAACATTTCCAAACCCACTTTTCCCCACACTTAATTCATGAGCATTCTCACTAGTCTAAGCTAATCAAGGATTCAAATTAGGGACATTATTGTTTTCCGCTTAGAGTTAGTGATGAGCTAAAGTAAAGAACAAGGGGTAAAATAGGCTCAACATGGGTTTGCAAAGGATAATAAAAGGTAAGGCCATAAGGGTATGTAAGCTCAGTGAAACAAGGCCTCAATCATATAAGTGCATGTATACATCAAATAATGGAAATATAGAATTAAGCAAGACAAAGATCACAATTTTAGAGAGAGAAACACACACCAAAAATAAAATATTGGTTGATAAAATGCAACCAATCAAATAGGCTCAAAATCTCACTGGTTTTGTGTGTTCGAGCTCTAAACTATGTTCCAAAATTAGATTTCTTCAAACAAGTTTTTCAAAAAGTTTATTCAAATTAGTGAAATATTATAAAAATTTCTTGAAAAAGAAAATATTACTTTAACCAAGTGGTAAAATATGCACAAAAAGAAACAAACATGCAAATGCAACAATGAAAAACAAAAATTGGTGTTGAGAAAGGACTAATTAACCTGTAGAGATCGGTATCAACCTCCCCACACTTAAAGGTTGCACCATCCTCGGTGCATGCTGAGATGTACAGGTGGGCGGGGGTTGTTCCAACTGATGCTTCTCTCCAAAGATTATGCAGATGGACTTGTCTTGTCTTCCCATGTAAACGTCTTCCGGTTTCCCTCCGGGTGGCCATCCTGAAAGAAAAAGGGAAGAAAAGTAACCCAGAAATAAGGATAAAAAAATAAATGAAGTATGAATGGATTAATGCGAAATGATAAGGGTCTCATTTACATGGAAGCTTCAACATGTACGTGAGAAAACAATAGAAGCCATGGCATGCCAGTGGTACAAAAGGTACAACAATGGGGAAGAGAGTGGGTAATGAAAGACAATGTAAGTTCATGTCAATGCAAAAGGAATACAGGTATCATAAAAGATTGACATTGACAGAAAAATAACATCACCCAACACTGTAAAACAAGTCACTAAAAATTATACCAGAGAAGATGCAACAGTTAAATAAGAAAATCAACACCAAAGGAAAAATAAAAAAAATTTAGAAAAGAAGAGAAAAATATGCACTAAATTAAAATGCAATGAATGAAATATGCAAATAAATAAAATGAAAGATAAGAAGAATGAGAAGGGAAAGAAGTGAGTAAGAGAGGAGGGAGGGAAAAATTAGGATTGGGGGAAGAAAAGATAAGATATTTGGCAAATTAGGATTGAGCTGTGCGGCACAAGCGACGCAGCCGCGTGGAGCACGCGTTCGCGTGATTGCGCTTTAATTCAGTCGACGCGGTCGCGTCGGTCACGCGGACGCGTGACTCAGGTTATGCTACTGGCGCAAGGGCAGCCTCGCGCTCACACAACTCTCTGTTCGAATTTGTATTTTTGCCAAATTTGGGGTGACGCAATCGCGTGGGTCATGCGATCGCGTGAGTGGGCTTCATAAAGGAATGACACGGACGCGTCGGCGACGCGGTCGCATGATAGGGATTGTGCGTCCAGCATCAATCCAGCACCACTCTTGCACAATAATTTGTTGTGCACCCTTTTTACGTCGAAAATCAGGGCACGCAGCCGCGTGGGGCACGCGGTCGCGTGGAAGGCCATTATGCCCATGTGACGCGGACGCATCAGCGACGCAGTCGTGTGGGACGATTTGTGCCACTAGCACGCCTCCAGCCACGCTCTCGCGTAACTCTCTGTTCAATTATTTTCTACCCAACGCACTGGTGACGCGGACACGTCAGCGACGCTGTCGCGTTGCGTGCATATATATTTTTTTTATGCAAAATGAAGAATGCAATGCTTAATGTGAATGCTATGTATGATTCCAGGTTCAATGAAGAATAAAATAAAACTTGAAAACAAATAAAACTAAATAAAATTAAAAAAGGAACGATCATACCATGGTGGGTTGTCTCCCACCCAGCACTTTTAGTTAAAGTCCTTAAGTTGGACATTGGATGAACATCCTATTATGGCGGCTTATGTTTAAATTCATCCAAAAATCTCCACCAATGCTTGGAATGCCAATAGCCTCCGGGGTCCCAAACTAGGCGTGTAAAGCTTTTGAGTTGCTGCAAACAGATTCTCAGACTCCCGGAGTGACGAATGCTAGCGTAGAATCCATGATCCCAAGCTTTGCTTTTAAATCCGCCTCCGTCTTGATCTACATGTTTCCATCCGGGCGGTTTAAAAAGTAGATTCTCACCACAACGACCAAACGTTCTCCGTGATCCATTCAATTGAGCATGATACCAATCCTTGCACTTCGAGTTGAAGCGTGGAACCTTATTGAACCTTGTGCACCCGCTCTGAGTACGAGCTATTTCCCTCTTACTCTTAAAGCCGCAGAGAGCTCTAAGCTGGCCATCTGTTTCAAGCAAACCATATTCAAGTGGAAGATTGAAGATAAAAGGCAAGGATTTTACCCCCTTGTAGTTTGTGTCGGGCGGTAATGACCTTGGGATAGGTGTTTCCAGTGGTTCTGTAAGTTCTACTCCCTTATAATCTTCTGTGAATTCTTCCACTTCAACCATATCTTGATCAGAGTCTTCAATTTCTCCCTCATCATCGCTCAAGTCATATATTGGAGGTTGAGAAAGATCTACCTAAGCATCATCTTCATATTCACTCGGGCAAGATTCTTCTGTCTCAAAGAAATCACTTGTGGATGCAAGTTCGTCACTAAGAGAACAGGACTCGTGATCATCATCATCAAGGAAACCTGCGTCCTGGGTTATTCCGTCCAGTTCTTCATAAGATATTTGCATTGGAAGCGGTGCAAAATCCTCTTGAGCATCAATTGTAACCTCCTTGACGGAATTCTCCACAACTCTGGATTCAGGTGGTGGTTCGGCATCTCCTAAATCTTCAACCAACTCTTCTTCCTCTACCATGACAGCTTCCTCTAATTGTTCCAGTACGAAGTTATGCTCTATGCTGTCCACTGGAGATCATTGTGTCTTCTTCACAATACATTCTTCTTTAGATTCTCCACATTAAGCCATGGGAGTCTGTTGAGTGTCTGAACGTCTGGAAGATAATTGATTTATTGCTCGCTCCAGTTGATAAAGGGTTGTATTGAACTGGTTTACTGATTCCTCGAAGCGAACCTGTGATTCTTGGTTTGGTGGATATGGACATGGTGCATAAGGGAGTGGTGGTTCGTGGGAGTAATTGGATTGGCGTTGGGGTGGATAAGGATCATGTGGTAGTGAATGGTGAAAAGAAGCTTGTGAGTGTAGTGGTTCAAAGTTATGTCGAGAGGATGGTCTCTGAGCACAGGGTGGAGCTTGTTGGTAGCTACTAGGCGGCCCACCAAATCTTTTAGCTGGGTATGCATTGTAGAATGGTCGTTGTCCATGATATCCTGGAGGGTGTTGTTGCCTAAAGGGTTGATTAGATCCTCTTAGCTCCATCCATCCTTGATTGGTCTGACCTTGATGCATATTCTTGCTGTGGTTTCTATTTCCTTCAACAAAGTAAGAACCAAACTAGAAGCGAGAGGGGTGAGAATTCATAGTAGTTATCAGAAATAAGGGGGAAAAAGGAGAAACAAATAAACAAGTAAAAGAAAAATATTATTTATTTATTTATTTTTCAAAATTATTTACAATAACCAATAATAAGGCACACGTTTGCAATTCCCCGGCAACGGCGCCATTTTGACGTTAGGATTTTTGCTAGTAAAGAATTTTATAAAATTGCGTTGTAAGTATAGATTCTAAACCAACAACAATTCCTTCGTACAAACGTTTTGGTTGTCACAAGTAACAAACCCCTTTAAAATTGATAACCGAGTATTTAAACCTCGGCTCATCTTCTCAAGGAACTGCAGGGAGGTATGTTCTTATTATTTGTTATGAGTTTTGGAGCACGAAATTGCAATCACACTTTTGCAATCCGCACAACTAACCAGCAAGTGCACTGGGTCGTCCAAGTAATACCTTACGTGAGTAAGGGTCGATCCCACGGAGATTATTGGTTTGAAGCAAGCTATGTTTATTTTATTATTCTTAGTCAGGATCTCAATTAAAATTATCAGTTTGAATTATTAGAAAAATAAAAGAGCGTGAATTAATTACTTGTAATGCAGTAATGGAGAATATGTTGGGGTTTTGGAGATGCTTTGTCCTCTGAATCTCTGCAATGTAATATTCAACTCAATAACATAATTGCCAAGTTCCTTCCATGGCAAGCTCTATGTAGGGTGTCACCGTTGTCAATGGCTACTTCCCATCCTCTCAGTGAAAATGGTCCAAATGCTCTGTCACAGCACAACTAATCATCTGTCGGTTCTCAATCAGGTTGGAATAGAATCCAATGATTCTTTTGCGTCTATCACTAACGCCCAGCCTTCAGGAGTCTGAAGCTCATCACAGTCATTCAATCCCGGAATCCTACTCGGAATACCACAGACAAGGTTTAGACTTTCCGGATTCTCATGAATGCCGCCATCAATCTAGCTTATACCACGAAGATTCTGATTAAGGAATCTGAGAGATACTCAGTCAATCTGATGTAGAACGGAGGTGGTTGTCAGACACACGTTCATGGAGTGAGGAAGGTGATGAGTGTCACGGATCATCACCTTCTCCCTAATTAAGCGTGAATGAACATGTTAGACAGGAACACGCATATGTGAATGGAAAAATATAAGTAATTGCATTAATTCATCGAGACGGTGCAAAGCTCTTCACCCCCTGGTGCGCGAAATTGTGAACAATACTTTTTCACAACTCTCATAATCCCCGGTAATGGCTCCACAAACGTGGTAGCTCAATACCATGGCATTACACAACTTCGCACAACTAACCAGCAAGTGCACTGGGTCGTCCAAGTAATAAACCTTACGCGAGTAAGGGTCGATCCCACGGAGATTGTTAGTATTGAAGCAAGCTATGGTCATCTTGTAAATCTTAGTCAGGCAAACTCAAATGTATATGATGATGAACGAAAGTAACATAAAAGATAAAGATAGTGATACTTATGTAATTCATTGGTAGGAACTTCAGATAAGCGCATGAAGATGCTTTCCCTTCCGTCTCTCTGCTTTCCTACTGCCTTCATCCAATCCTTCTTACTCCTTTCCATGGCAAGCTTAAGCAAGGGTTTCACCATTGTCAGTGGCTACCTCCCATCCTCTCAGTGAAAGCGATTGCATATGCTCTGTCACAGCATAGCGGAATTCATCTGTCGGTTCTCAATCAGGCCGGAATAGAATCCAGTGATTCTTTTGCGTCTGTCACTAACGCCCCGCCCTCAGGAGTTTGAAGCACGTCACAGTCATTCAGTCATTGAATCCTACTCAGAATACCACAGACAAGGTTAGACCTTCCGGATTCTCTTGAATGCTGCCATCAGTTCTCGCCTATACCACGAAGACTCTGATCTCACGGAATGGCTGGCTCGTTTGTCAGGCGAGCACTCGGTTGTCAGGCGATCAACCATGCATCGTGTTATCAGGAATCCAAGAGATATTCACTAAGCCTCAGATGCTTGTAGAACAAGAATGGTTGTCAGTCACCTTGTTCATGAGTGAGAATGGTGATGATTCGTGACAATCATCACCTTCATTAAGTTGAAGAACAAGTGATATCTTGGACAAAGAACAAGCGAAATTGAATGGAAGAACAATAGTAATTGCATTAATACTCGAGGTACAGCAGAGCTCCACACCTTAATCTATGGTGTGTAGAAACTCCACCGTTGAAAATATATAAGCATAAGGGTTAGGCATGGCCGAATGGCCAGCCTCGCAAAGTGATCAAAAGATCTCAAGAAAAAGGTTCCAAAGATCCGAAGATTCTAATACAATAGTAAAAGGTCCTACTTATAGAAAACTAGTAGCCTAAGGTGTACAGAAATGAGTAAATGACATAAAAATCCACTTCCGGGCCCACTTGGTGTGTGCTTGGGCTGAGCAATGAAGCATTTTTCGTGCAGAGACTCTTCTTGGAGTTAAACGCCAGCTTTGGTGCCAGTTTGGGCGTTTAACTCCCATTTGGGTGCCAGTTCCAGCGTTTAACGCTGGGATTTCTTGAGGTGACTTTGAACGCCGGTTTGGGCCATCAAATCTTGGGCAAAGTATGGACTATCATATATTGCTGGAAAGCCCAGGATGTCTACTTTCCAACGCCGTTGAGAGCGCGCCAATTGGGCTTCTGAAGCTCCAGAAAATCCACTTCGAGTTCAGGGAGGTCAGAATCCAACAGCATCTGAAGTCCTTTTGAGTCTCTGAATCAGATTTTTGCTCAGATCCCTCAATTTCAGCCAGAAAATACCTGAAATCACAGAAAAACACACAAACTCATAGTAAAGTCCAGAAAAGTAAATTTTAACTAAAAACTAATAAAAAATATAATAAAAACTCAACTAAAACTACTAAAAACATACTAAAAACAATACCAAAAAGTGTACAAATTATCCGCTCATCACAACACCAAACTTAAATTGTTGCTTGTCCTCAAGCAACTGAAGATCAAATAAGATAAAAAGAAGAGAATATGCAATGAATTCCAAAAACATCTATGAAGATCAGTATTAATTAGATGAGCGGGGCTTTTAACTTTTTGCCTCTGAATAGTTTTGGCATCTCACTCTATCCCTTGAAATTCAGAATGATTGGCTTCTTTAGGAACTTAGAATCCAAATAGTGTTAATGATTCTCCTAGTAAAGTATGATGATTCTTGAACATAGCTATTTATTGAGTCTTGGCTGTGGCCCAAAGCACTCTGTCTTCCAGTATTACCACCGGATACATACATGCCACAGACACATAATTGGGTGAACCCTTTTCAGATTGTGACTCAGCTTTGCTAAAGTCCCCAATTAGAGGTGTCCAGGGTTCTTAAGCACACTCTTATTTGCCTTGGATCACAACTCTTATTCTTTTATTTTTCTTTCTTTTTCTCTTTTTTTTTCGGTTTTTTTTTATTTACTGCTTTTTCTTGCTTCAAGAATCATTTTATGATTTTTCAGATCCTCAGTAACATGTCTCCTTTTTCATCATTCTTTCAAGAGCCAACATTCATGAATCACAAATTCAAAAGACATATGCACTGTTTAAGCATACATTCAGAGAATAAAAGTATTGCCACCACATCAAATTAATTAAACTATTATAAAATTCAGAATTCATGCAATTCTTTCCTTTTCAATTTAAGCACGTTTTTATTCAAGAAAGGTGATGGATTCATAGGACATTCATAACTTTAAGGCATAGACACTAAGACACTAATGATCACAAGACACAAACATGGATAAACATAAGCATAAAATTCGAAAAACAGAAGAATAAAGAACAAGGAAATCAAAGAACGGGTCCACCTTAGTGATGGCGGCTCTTCCTTCCTCTTGAAGGTCCTATGGAGTGCTTGAGCTCCTCAATGTCTCTTCCTTGTCTTTGTTGCTCCTCCCTCATGATTCTTTGATCTTCTCTAATTTCATGGAGGAGAATGGAGTGTTCTTGGTGCTCTACCCTTAGTTGTCCCATGTTGGAACTCAACTCTCCTAGGGAGGTGTTTAGTTGCTCCCAATAGTTTTGTGGAGGAAAGTGCATCCCTTGAGGAATCTCAGGGATCTCATGATGAGTGGGATCTCTTGTGTACTCCATCCTTTTCTTGGTGATGGGCTTGTCCTCATCAATGGAGATGTCTCCCTCTATGTCAACTCCAGCTGAATAACAGAGGTGACAGATGAGATGAGGAAAGGCTAACCTTGCCAAGGTGGAGGTCTTGTCCGCCACCTTATAGAGTTCTTGGGCTATAACCTCATGAACCTCTATTTCTTCTCCAATCATGATGCTATGGATCATGATAGCCCGGTCTATGGTAACTTCGGACCGGTTGCTAGTGGGAATGATTGAGCGTTGTATGAACTCTAACCATCCTCTAGCCACGGGCTTGAGGTCATGCCTTCTCAATTGAACCGGCTTTCCTCTTGAATCTTGCTTCCATTGTGCGCCCTCTTCACATATGATTGTGAGGACTTGGTCCAACCTTTGATCAAAGTTGACCCTTCTTGTATAAGGATGCTCATCTCCTTGCATCATAGGCAAGTTGAACGCCACCCTCACACTCTCCGGACTAAAATCCAAGTATTTCCCCCGAACCATAGTGAGATAATTCTTTGGATTCGGGTTCACACTTTGGTCATGGTTCTTGGTGATCCATGCATTGGCATAGAACTCTTGAACCATCGAGATTCCGACTTGTTGAATGGGGTTGGTAAAAACTTCCCAACCTCTTCTTCGGATCTCATGTCGGATCTCCGGATATTCACCCTTTTTGAGTGAAAAGGGGACCTCGGGGATCACCTTCTTCAAGGCCACAACTTCATAGAAGTGGACTTGATGCACCCTTGAGAGGAATCTATCCATCTCCCATGACTCGGAGGTGGAAGCTTTTGCCTTCCCTTTCCTCTTTCTAGAGGTTTCTCCGGCCTTGGATGCCATAATGGTTATGGAAAAATGAAAAAGCAACGCTTTTACCACACCAAACTTAAAATGTTTGCTCGTCCTCGAGCAAAAGAAGAAAGAAGAGAGTAGAAGAAGAAGAAATGAGGAAGAGGGAGAAGGTGGTGTGTTCGGCCAAAGAGGGGGAGAAGTGGTGTTTAGGTTGTGTGAAAATGAAGGGTTGAAGAAGGGTATATATAGGAGAGAGGGTGGGTAATGGTTCGGCCATTATGGGTGGGTTTGGGATGGAAAGTGGTTTGAATTTGAAGGGTGAGGTTGGTGGGGATTTATGAAGGATGGATGTGAGTGGTGAAGAGAAAGATGGGATTTGATAGGTGAAGGGTTTTTGGGGAAGAGGTATTGAGGTGATTGGTGAATGGGGGAAGAAGAGAGAGAGTGATGGTGGGGTGGGTGGGGGTCCTGTGGGGTCCACAGATCCTGTGGTGTCAAGGAAAAGTCATCCCTGCACCAAATGGCATCAAAATTCACGTTTTGAGCCATTTTTGGCGTTAAACGCTGGGCTGGTGCCCATTCCTGGCGTTTAACGCCAGGTTCTAGCCCTTTTCTGGCGTTTAACGCCAGTCTGGTGCCCCTTTCTGGCGTTAAACGCCCAGAATGGTGCCAGACTGGGCGTTAAACGCCCAACTGCTAGGCTTACTGGCGTTTAAACGCCAGCAGCATCTTCCTCCAGGGTGTGCTGTTTTTCTTCCTGTTTTTCATTCTGTTTTTGCTTTTTTCATTGTTTTTGTGACTTCTTATGATCATCAACCTACAAAAAAGATAAACTAACAAAAGAAAATAATCAACTATAAAACATTGGGTTGCCTCCCAACAAGCGCTTCTTTAATGTCATTAGCTTGACAGAGGACTCTCATGGAGCCTCACAGATGCTCAGAGCCGTGTTGGAACCTCCCAACACCAAACTTAGAGTTTGAATGTGGGGGTTCAACACCAAACTTAGAGTTTGGTTGTGGCCTCCCAACACCAAACTTAGAGTTTGACTGTGGGGGCTCTGCTTGGCTCTGTTTTGAGAGAAGCTCTTCATGCTTCTTCTCCATGGTGACAGAGGGATGTCCTTGGGCTTTAAACACCAAGGATTCTTCATTCACTTGAATGATCAACTCTCCTCTATCAACATCAATCATAGCCTTTGCTGTGGCTAGGAAGGGTCTGCCAAGGATGATAGATTCATCCATGCATTTCCCAGTCTCTAGGACTATAAAATCAGTAGGGATGTAATGGTCTTCAATCTTCACCAAAACATTCTCTACAAGTCCATGAGCTTGTTTTCTTGAATTGTCTGCCATCTCTAATGAGATTCTTGCAGCTTGCACCTCAAAGATCCCTAATTTCTCCATTACAGAGAGGGGCATGAGGTTTACACTTGACCCTAAGTCACACAAGGCCTTCTTGAAGGTCATGGTGCCTATGGTACAAGGTATAGAAAACTTCCCAGGATCTTGCCTCTTTTGAGGCAGTTTCTGCCTAGACAAGTCATCCAGTTCCTTGGTGAGCAAAGGGGGTTCATCCTCCCGAGTCTCATTTCCAAATAACTTGTCATTTAGCTTCATGATTGCTCCAAGGTATTTAGCAACTTGCTCTTTAGTGATATACTCATCCTCTTCAGAGGAAGAATACTCATCAGAGCTCATGAATGGCAGAAGTAAGTCCAATGGAATCTCTATGGTCTCATCTTGAGCCTCAGATTCCCATGGTTCCTCATTGGGGAACTCATTAGAGGCCAGTGGACGTCCAGTGAGGTCTTCCTCAGTGGCGTCCTCTGCCTCTTCTTCCTTCCAGAATTTGGCCATGTGGATGGCCTTGCACTCTCCTTTTGGATTTTCTTCTGTATTACTTGGGAGAGTACTAGGAGGGAGTTCAGTAACTTTCTTACTCAGCTGACCCACTTGTCCTTCCAAATTCCTAATGGAGGACCTTGTTTCAGTCATGAAACTTTGAGTGGTCTTTATTAGATCAGAGACCATTGTTGCTAAGTCAGAAGTATTCTGCTTAGAACTCTCTGTCTGTTGCTGAGAAGATGATGGAAAAGGCTTGCCATTGCTAACCTATTTCTTCCACCATTATTGTTATTGAAACCTTGTTGAGGTCTCTCTTGATTCTTCCACGAGAAATTTGGGTGATTTCTCCATGAAGAATTATAGGTGTTTCCATAGGGTTCTCCTAGGTAATTCACCTCTTCCATTGAAGGGTTCTCAGGATCATAAGCTTCTTCCTCAGATGAAGCTTCCTTAGTACTGCCATGTGCATTTTGCATTCCAGACAGACTTTGAGAAATCAAATTGACTTGTTGAGTCAATATCTTGTTCTGAGCCAGTATGGCATTCAGAGTGTCAATCTCAAGAACTCCTTTCTTCTAACTAGTCCCATTATTCACAGGATTCCTTTCAGAAGTGTACATGAATTGGTTATTTGCAACCATTTCAATTAGTTCCTGAGCCTCTGTAGGCGTCTTCTTCAGATGAAGAGATCCTCCAGCAGAGCTATCCAAGGACATCTTGGATAGTTCAGAGAGACCATCATAGAAAATACCTATGATGCTCCATTCAGAAAGCATGTCTGAGGGACATTTTCTGATTAATTGTTTGTATCTTTCCCAAGCTTCATAGAGGGATTCTCCATCCTTCTGTCTGAAGGTTTGGACTTCCACTCTAAGCTTACTCCATCTTTGAGGTGGAAAGAACTTTGCCAAGAAGGCATTGACTAGCTTTTCCCAAGAGTCCAGGCTTTCTTTAGGTTGAGAATCCAACCATATTCTAGCTCTGTCTCTTACAGCAAAAGGGAATAGCATCAGTCTATAGACCTCAGGGTCAACCCCATTAGTCTTGACTGTGTCACAGATTTGCAAGAATTCAGCTAAGAACTGATGAGGATCTTCCATTGGAAGTCCATGGAACTTGCAATTCTGTTGCATTAGAGAAACTAATTGAGGCTTAAGCTCAAAGTTGTTTGCTCCAATGGCAGGGATAGAGATGCTTCTCCCATAGAAATCAGGAGTAGGTGCAGTGAAGTCACCCAGCACCTTCCTTGCATTGTTGGCATTGTTGTTGTTTTCGGCTGCCATGGGTTCTTCTTCCTTGAAGAATTCGGTCAGGTCCTCAACAGAGAGTTGTGCCTTAGCTTCTCTTAGCTTCCGCTTCAAGGTCCTTTCAGGTTCAGGGTCAGCTTCAACAAGAATGCCTTTGTCTTTGTTCCTGCTCATAAGAAAGAGAAGAGAAAAAGAAAATGTGGAATCCTCTATGTCACAGTATAGAGATTCCTTGAAGTGTCAGAGGAAAAGAAAAATAGAAGAAAGAAGGTAGAAGAATTCGAACTTGATGAGATAGAGTTCGAATTGTGCATTAAAAAGGAGTAGTACTCCATAAATAGAAGGATGTGAGAGAGAGGGAAGTGGATTTTCGAAAATTAAATTAAAAAGATTTTAAAAACATTTTGAAAAATTGATTGATAATTTTCGAAAATTGAAAGTGGAAGAGAAATCAAGTGATTTTTGAAAAAGATTTTGAAATTAGAAGTTAAAAAGATTTGATTGAAAACTATTTTGAGAAAGATGTGGTTGAGAAGATATGATTGGTTAAAAAAAATGTGATTGAGAAGATATGATTTGAAAACAATTTTAAAAGATATGTTTTGAAAATAATTTTAAAAGATTTGATTTTGAAAATTAGTGACTTGCCTAACAAGAAAAGATATGATTCAAACATTAAACCTTTCTCAACAGAAAAGGCAACATACTTAAAATGTTCAATCAAATCAGTAATTGTTAGGAAGTATCTTTGAAAAAGGAAAGAAATTGATTTTGAAAACATTTGATTGAAAAGATATGATTTGAAAAAGATTTGATTTTGAAAAACTTTGAAAACTTGAAAAAAAAAATTGATTTTGAAAACAAAATCTTCCCCCTAGCACCATCCTGGCGTTAAACGCCCAGAATGGTATACATTCTGGCGTTTAACGCCCAAAATGCTACCTCTTTGGGCGTTAAACGCCCAACCAGGTACCCTGGCTGGCGTTTAAACGCCAGTCTGTCTTCTTCACTGGGCATTTTTGAATGCTCAGCTTTTTCTGTATAATTCCTCTGCAGCATGTTCTAAATCTTCAATTCTCTGTGTTATTGACTTGAAAAGACATAAATCAAAAATATTTTTGGATTTTTAATAATAAGGGAAAATCAAAATGCAACTAGAATCAAACAACAATGCATGCAAGACACCAAACTTAGCAGTTTGTATACTACTGACCCTAACAAAAATGAAAATGCTCATGAGACACACAAGACACTCAAGTCAATAGAATTCAAAGATCAGAACAAGTAAATCATCAAGAACATCTTGAAGATCACTAAGACATATGAATGCATGCAATTGACACCAAACTTAAGATGAGACACTAGACTCAAACAAGAAATATTTTTGAATTTTATGATTTTGTAAATTTTTTGTGTTTTTCGAAAATTAAGTGGGAAAAGATATCAAAATTCTTAATGAGAATTCCAGGAATCAGTGCAATGCTAGTCTAAGACTCTGGTCCAGGAATTAGACATGGCTTCACAGCCAGCCAAGCTTTCAAAGAAAGCTTCGGTCCAAAACACTAGACATGACCAAAGGTCAGCCAAGCCTTAGCAGATCACTGCTCCAAAAGCAAAATTGATGAAAATCAACAAGCTCTTGTGGTGATAAGTTGAAACCTCGGTCCAATCAGATTAGACATGGCTTCTCAGCCAGCCAGATTTCAACAAATCATCATGAAACTCTAGAATTCATCTTCAAGAATTTCGAAAAAAATAAATACCTAATCTAAGCAACAAGATGAACCGTCAGTTGTCCAAACTAGAACAATCCCAGGCATTGTTACCAAAAGCTTGCTCAAAACTTGAACAATCCCCGGCAACGGCGCCAAAAACTTGGTGCGCGAAATTGTGAACAATACTTTTTCACAACTCTCATAATCCCCGGTAATGGCTCCACAAACGTGGTAGCTCAATACCATCGCATTACACAACTTCGCACAACTAACCAGCAAGTGCACTGGGTCGTCCAAGTAATAAACCTTACGCGAGTAAGGGTCGATCCCACGGAGATTGTTAGTATTGAAGCAAGCTATGGTCATCTTGTAAATCTTAGTCAGGCAAACTCAAATGTATATGATGATGAACGAAAGTAACATAAAAGATAAAGATAGTGATACTTATGTAATTCATTGGTAGGAACTTCAGATAAGCGCATGAAGATGCCTTCCCTTCCGTCTCTCTGCTTTCCTACTGCCTTCATCCAATCCTTCTTACTCCTTTCCATGGCAAGCTTAAGCAAGGGTTTCACCATTGTCAGTGGCTACCTCCCATCCTCTCAGTGAAAGCGATTGCATATGCTCTGTCACAGCATAGCGGAATTCATCTGTCGGTTCTCAATCAGGCCGGAATAGAATCCAGTGATTCTTTTGCGTCTGTCACTAACGCCCCGCCCTCAGGAGTTTGAAGCACGTCACAGTCATTCAGTCATTGAATCCTACTCAGAATACCACAGACAAGGTTAGACCTTCCGGATTCTCTTGAATGCTGCCATCAGTTCTCGCCTATACCACGAAGACTCTGATCTCACGGAATGGCTGGCTCGTTTGTCAGGCGAGCACTCGGTTGTCAGGCGATCAACCATGCATCGTGTTATCAGGAATCCAAGAGATATTCACTAAGCCTCAGATGCTTGTAGAACAAGAATGGTTGTCAGTCACCTTGTTCATGAGTGAGAATGGTGATGATTCGTGACAATCATCACCTTCATTAAGTTGAAGAACAAGTGATATCTTGGACAAAGAACAAGCGAAATTGAATGGAAGAACAATAGTAATTGCATTAATACTCGAGGTACAGCAGAGCTCCACACCTTAATCTATGGTGTGTAGAAACTCCACCGTTGAAAATACATAAGCATAAGGTTTAGGCATGGCCGAATGGCCAGCCTCCCAAAGTGATCAAAAGATCTCAAGAAAAAGGTTCCAAAGATCCGAAGATTCTAATACAATAGTAAAAGGTCCTACTTATAGAAAACTAGTAGCCTAAGGTGTACAGAAATGAGTAAATGACATAAAAATCCACTTCCGGGCCCACTTGGTGTGTGCTTGGGCTGAGCAATGAAGCATTTTTCGTGCAAAGACTCTTCTTGGAGTTAAACACCAGCTTTGGTGCCAGTTTGGGCGTTTAACTCCTATTTGGGTGCCAGTTCCAGCGTTTAACGCTGGGATTTCTTGAGGTGACTTTGAACGCCGGTTTGGGCCATCAAATCTTGGGCAAAGTATGGAGTATGGACTATCATATATTGCTGGAAAGCCCAGGATGTCTACTTTCCAACGCCGTTGAGAGCGCGCCAATTGGGCTTCTGTAGCTCCAGAAAATCCACTTCGAGGGCAGGGAGGTCAGAATCCAACAGCATCTGCAGTCCTTTTGAGTCTCTGAATCAGATTTTTGCTCAGATCCCTCAATTTCAGCCAGAAAATACCTGAAATCACAGAAAAACACACAAACTCATAGTAAAGTCCAGAAAAGTAAATTTTAACTAAAAACTAATAAAAAATATAATAAAAACTCAACTAAAACTACTAAAAACATACTAAAAATAATACCAAAAAGTGTACAAATTATCCGCTCATCACCCCCCAACAATGGAGTTTAGAGACTCATGCCGTTAAAGAGTGTATAATTCAGATCTAAAATGTCATGAGGTATACAAAATAAGTCTCTAAAAGTTGTTTAAATAGTAAACTAGTAACCTAGGTTTACAGAAAATGAGTAAACTAAGATAATTGGTGCAGAAATCCACTTCTGGGGCCCACTTGGTGTGTGCTGGGGCTGAGACTTAAGCCTCTCACGTGCTTGGGCTGTTTTTGGAGTTGAACGCCAGGTTGTAACGTGTTTTGGGCGTTGAACTCCAACTTGTAACCTGTTTCTGGCGTTGGACGCCAGACTGCAACATGGAACTGGCGTTGAACGCCAGTTTACGTCGTCTATCTTTGCGCAAAGTATGGACTATTATATATTTCTGGAAAGCCCTGGATGTCTACTTTCCAACCCAATTGAGAGCGTGTCAATTGGACTCCTTTAGCTCCAAAAACTCCATTCCGAGTGCAGGGAGGTCAGGATCCAACAGTATCAGCAGTCCTTTTTCAGCCTCCTATCAGAGTTTTGCTCAGCTCCCTCAATTTCAGCCAGAAAATACCTGAAATCACAGAAAAACACACAAACTCATAGTAAAGTCCAGAAATATGATTTTTGCCTAAAAACTAATAATATTCTACTAAAAACTAATTAAAACATACTAAAATCTACATGAAATTACCCCCAAAAAGCGTATAAAATATCCGCTCATCACAACACCAAACTTAAACTGTTGCTTGTCCCAAGCAACTAGATGAACAAAATAGGATAAAAAGAATTTAAGGAGCAATAAAATCTCCGAGTTTTAAGTGAAGCTCAGATTCTAATTTAGATGAGCGGGGCTAGTAGCTTTTTGTTTCTGAACAGTTTTGTCATCTCACTTTATCCTTTGAAATTCAAAATGATTGGCATCCATAGGAACTCAGAATTCAGATAGTATTATTGATTCTCCTAGTGTAGTATGTTGATTCTTGAACATAGTTACTTTATGAGTCTTGGCCGTGGCCCTAAGCACTTTGTTTTCCAGTATTATCACCGGATACATAAATGCCACAGACACATAAATGGGTGAACCTTTTCAAATTGTGACTTAGCTTTGCTAAAGTCCCCAATTGGAGGTGTCCAGAGCTCTTAAGCACACTCTTTTGCCTTGGATCACGACTTTAACCACTTAATCTCAAGTTCTTCACTTGGACCTACATGCCACAAGCACATGGTTAGGGACAACTTGATTTAGCCACTTAGGCCTGGATTTATTTCCTTGGGCCCTCCTATCCATTGATGCTCAAAGCCTTGGATCTTTTTTACCCCTGCCTTTTGGTTTTAAGGACTATTGGCTTTTTCTGCTTGCTTTTTTTCTTCGCACAGTCTTTTGCTTTTTCACTGCTTTTTCTTGCTTCAAGAATCAATTTTTTTTTGATATTTCAGATCATCAATAACATTTCTCTTTTTCATCATTCTTTTAAGAGCCAACAATTTTAACATTCATAAACAACAAGATCAAAAATATGCACTGTTCAATCATTCATTCAGAAGACAAAAAGTATTGCCACCACATATAAATAATTAGAATTTTCCTTATTAAGAACTCGAAAAAAAAATATTGCCTCTTTATTCTAAAAATCTACTATTTTATTTATGTTTGATGATGATGAGAAAAATAAATTATAACTTAATTGGAATTAAAATCAAAGTAGAGATACTAATTACTACTACTAATATATAACTTCTAAGGTAAATTCCTAATAAGAACAGTTATCACAGAGTTAAGGCAAAGATTAGAACTCAACGACCTTTGTTTTGGGAAGTGGATGTTCCTCTAGTCTGTGGGGTGCTTGGTCCTTCAAGAGATAATTTCTAACGCTTTAGTTCCTGCAAGTCACATCCTTGCTCTTCCTGTTCCTTTAGGTGCCATGATCTTGATGAGTTTTAGCTCAATGATCATGGCGAATCACACTAAACTTAGAGGTTTGCTTGTCCTTAAGCAAAATAAAGGAAAGGAGAGGAATAGTAGGAGAGGCAAATTCGAAATTCAAAAGATATGATGAGTTTAAAAAGATATGAGAAGAAATTAAAAAAAATCAAGAAATATGTTTAGGATTGGAAAAAGATTTATCTTTATAGATTAAGATACATTTAGTATTTTTGAAAAAGGGATTTTTGAAATTAGGGTTTTTAGAAATTAGGATTAAAATTTTTGGCATTGAAGGATGATATTTTGAAACATGTTTATACAAGAAATCATGAATGGAAACATAAAAATTAGAATATTTGTGAAGAAAAACGAATTTTACCTCCTCCCCACCATTCTGGCGTTAAACGCCCAAACGCTGCATGTTTTGGGCGTTTAACGCCCAATTGTTGCTTCTCCTGGGCGTTCAACGCCATGCTGTTGCTTCATTCTGGTGTTGAACGCCTGGAAGTCCTTTGTCACTGGGTGTTTTCCTGAACGCCCAGGATGCTGTCAATCTGGCGTTAAACGCCCAGAAGGTGCTTCTTTCTGGCATTCAACGCCCAGAAGATGCTTCTTTCTGGCGTTTAACGCCCAGATGGCTACCCTTACTGGCGTTGAACTCCCAGTGGGTGCTTCTTTTGGGCGTTCAACACCCAAAATGTTTCTTACTGGCTTTTTCACGCCAGTGAGCTTCCACATTTCCTTGTAACTTTGTGAATTCAAGCAATTTGCTATTTTACCTTGAAGATACTTGACATATACCTGTAAAAATCAATTAATAAACAAATAAACTTTGTAAATAACTGGGTTGCCTCCAATTAGCTAGACTATTACTGAGCTTTTAATTAAGACTCAGTTTTGAGCATTCTTGCTCAAAATTGCCTTCAAGATAATGTTTGACTCCCTGTCCATTAACAATGAACTTTTTATTAGAATCATTATCCTGAAGCTCTACGTATCCATATGGTGACACGCTTGTGATCACATATGGACCTCTCCACCGGGACTTTAATTTCCCGGGGAATAATCTGAGCCTAGAATTAAATAGCAGAACTTTCTGCCCTGGCTCAAAGACTCTGGATGACAATTTCTTATCATGCCATCTTTTTGCTTTCTCTTTGTATATTTCTGCATTCTCGAAAGCATTGAGTCTAAATTCCTCTAGCTCATTTAACTGGAGCAATCATTTTTCTCCAGCTAACTTGGCATCAAGGTTCAGGAATCTGGTTGCCCAGTAGGCCTTATGTTCCAGTTCCACTGGCAAGTGACATGCCTTTCCATACACAAGCTGGTATGGAGAGGTCCCTATAGGGGTCTTGAATGCTGTTCTGTATGCCCATAGAGCATCATCCAAGTTTCTTGCCCAATCCCTTCTATGGTTAATTACAGTCCGTTCTAGGATTCTTTTGAGTTCTCTATTTGAGACTTCAGCTTGCCCATTTGTCTGTGGGTGATATGGAGTGGCCACCCTGTGGCTAACTCCATAATGAACCAAAGCAGAGTAGAGCTGTTTATTGCAGAAATGAGTGCCCCCATCACTGATTAGTACTCTAGGGGTGCCAAATCTGCTGAAGATGTGTTTCTGGAGGAATTTTAACACTGTCTTAGTGTCATTAGTGGGTGTAGCAATAGCTTCCACCCATTTGGATACATAATCCACTGCCACTAGAATGTAAGTGTTTGAGTATGACGGTGGGAAAGGCCCCATGAAATCAATACCCCATACATCAAACAACTCAATCTCCAAGATCCCTTGTTGAGGCATGGCATAACTGTGAGGCAGATTGCCAGATCTTTGGCAACTGTCATAATTAAGTACAAATACTCGGGAATCCTTATAGAGAGTAGGCCAGTAGAAGCCACATTGGAGAACTCTTGTGGCTGTTCGCTCACTTCCAAAATGTCCTCCATACTGTGATCCATGGCAGTGCCAGAGAATCTTCTGTGCTTCTTCTTTAGGCACACATCTACGGATTACTCCGTCTGCACATCTCTTGAAGAGATATGGTTCATCCCAAAGATAGTACTTTGCATCCGTAATCAACTTCTTTGATTGCTTCCTACTGTACTCTTTTGGTATGAATCTTACTGCCTTGTAGTTTGCAATGTCTGTAAACCACGGCACTTCCTGGATGGCAAAGAGTTGCTCATCCGGAAAGGTCTCAGAGATCTCAGTAAGAGGGAGGGACGCACTTTCTATTGGTTCTATTCGGGACAGGTGATCTGCTACTTGGTTCTCTGTCCCTTTTCTATCTCTTATTTCTATATCAAACTCTTGCAGAAGTAACACCCATCTGATGAGTCTGGGTTTTGAATCCTGCTTTGTGAGTAGATATTTAAGAGCAGCATGATTAGTGTACACAATCACTTTTGATCCTACTAAATAGGATCTGAACTTGTCAATGGCATAAACCACTGCAAGTAATACTTTTTCTGTGGTTGTGTAGTTCTTCTGTGCGTCATTTAAAACACGGCTAGCATAGTAAATGACGTGCATGAGCTTGTCATGCCTCTGTCCCAATACTGCACCAATGGCATGATCATTGGCATCACACATCAATTCAAATGGTAATGTCCAATCTGGTGCAGAGATGACCGGTGTTGTTACCAGCTTAGCTTTCACGGTCTCAAACACCTACAGACACTCCTTATCAATGAAAAATGGCATGTCAGTAGCTAGCAGATTACTCAGAGGTTTGGCAATTTTTGAAAAATCTTTTATAAACCTCCTATAGAATCCTGCATGCCCCAGAAAGCTTCTGATTGCCTTAACATTGGCAGGTGGTGGTAATTTTTCAATTACCTCTACCTTAGCTTGATCCACCTCTATACCCTTGTTCGAGATTTTGTGCCCAAGGACAATTCCTTCAGTTACCATAAAGTGACATTTTCCCAGTTTAAAACCAGGTTCGTCTCTTGGCATCTCTTTAGAACAAGTGCTAGATGGTCAAGACAGGAGCTGAATGAGTCTCCGAATACTGAAAAGTCATTCATGAAGACTTCCAGAAATTTTTCCACCATATCAGAGAAAATAGAGAGCATGCACCTTTGAAAGGTTGCAGGTGCATTGCACAGACCAAATGGCATCCTTCTGTATGCAAATACTCCGGATGGACATGTGAATGCTGTTTTCTCTTGATCCTGGGGATCTACTGCAATTTGATTATAACCTGAATATCCATCCAGGAAGCAGTAGTATTCATGACCTGCCAGTCTTTCTAGCATCTGGTCTATGAATGGTAAAGGAAAATGATCTTTTCTGGTGGCTGTATTGAGCCTTCTGTAATCAATACACATACGCCACCCTGTAACTGTTCTTGTGGGAACCAGTTCATTTTTTTCATTATGGACCACTGTCATGCCACCTTTCTTAGGGATGACTTGGACAGGGCTTACCCAGGGGCTATTAGAAATAGGATAAATAATCCCAGCCTCTAGTAATTTAGTGACCTCTTTCTGCACCACCTCCTTCATGGCTGGATTCAGCCGTCTTTGTGGTTGAACCACTGGCTTGGCGTCACCCTCTAATAGGATCTTGTGCATGCATCTGGCTGGGCTAATGCCCTTGAGATCACTGATGGACCACCCAAGAGCTGTCTTGTGTGTCCTTAGCACTTGAATTAGTGCTTCCTCTTCCTGTGGCTCTAAGGTAGAGCTAATGATTACAGGAAAGGTATCACCTTCTCCCAGAAATGCATATTTTAGGGATGGTGGTAATGGTTTGAGCTCGGGTTTGGGAGGTTTCTCCTCTTCCTGAGGGATTTTCAGAGGTTCTATTATTTTCTCTGGTTCCTCCAGCTCAGGCTGAACATCTTTAAAGATATCCTCTAGCTCTGATTCGAGACTCTCAGCCATATTGACTTCTTTTACCAGAGAGTCAATAATATCAACGCTCATGCAGTCATTTTGGGTGTCTAGATGCTGCATGGCTTTGACAACATTCAACTTGAACTCATCCTCATTGACTCTCAGGGTTACTTCCCCTTTTTGAACATCAATAAGGGTTCGGCCAGTTGCTAGGAAATGTCTTCCCAGAATGAGAGTTGCACTCTTGTGCTCCTCCATTTCCAGCACCACAAAGTCAGTGGGAAAGGCAAATGGCCCAACCTTGACAATCGTGTCTTCAATCACGCCTGATGGGTATTTAATGGAGCCATCAGCAAGTTGGAGACATATCCGGGTTAGTTTAACTTCATCAGTCAAACCGAGCTTTCTGATAGTAGATGCAGGTATTAGGTTGATACTTGCCCCAAGATCACATAAAGCTTGCTTGGTACAAGTACCTTCTAATGTGCATGGTATCGTAAAGCTTCCGGGATCTTTAAGCTTCTCAGGTAAGCTTTTCAGAATGAATGCACTGCATTCTTCAGTCAGGTAAACTTTTTTAGTTTCCCTCCAATCCTTCTTATGACTTAAGATCTCTTTCATGAACTTAGCATAAGAAGGTATTTGCTCAAGTGCTTCTGCAAATGGGATCTTTATTTCAAGAGTCTTGAGATAGTCTGCAAAGCGGGCAAATTTCTTATCCTGTTCCGCTTGGCGGAGTTTTTGAGGATAAGGCATTTTGGCTTTGTATTCCTCAACCTTAGTTACTGCAGGTTTATTACCTACAGATGAGGGTTGAGAAGCCTTTTTAGAGGGGTTGTTATCAGCACTTGTATATGTCTGATCTCCCACTGGCATTCGAATGCCAGGGGTGGAAGCTGGAGTGGCGTTAGACGCCAGCTCCTTACCTATTTCTGGCGTTTGAACGCCAGAACTGTGCTTCCTTTGGGCGTTCAACGCCAATTCATTGCTTGTTTCTGGCGTTGAACGCCAGGACTGAGCATGGTCTGGGCGTTCAGCGCCAGTTTTCCCGCCATTTTCTGGCGTTTGGGCGCCAGAGTCATTCCTTTCTGGGCTCTAATTGTCCTCAGATGGATTTTGGGTGGTTTGCTCATTTCTTGGCTTCCTACTACCTTGAAGTGAGGTATTTAATGTTTTTCCACTCCTTAATTGAACTGCTTGGTATTCTTCCGTTATTTTTTTAATAACTGCTGTTCTGTCTGCTTCAACTGTATTTCTATATTCATATTAGCCATTCTTGTTTCTAGTAGTATCTCCTTGAATTCGGCTAACTGTTTTGTTAGAAAATCTAATTGCTGATTGAATTCAGCAGCTTGATCTGCAGGACTGAGTTCAGTAGTTACTGTTTTAGCCTCTTTGTTGATGGAAGATTCCCTGCTTAGGTACAGATACTGATTTCTGGCAACTGTATCAATGAGCTCTTGAGCTTCTTCTATTGTCTTCCTCATGTGTATAAATCCACCAGCTGGGTGGTATAGAGAAATTTGAGCTCTTTCTGTAAGCCCATAGTAGAAGATGTCTAATTGCACCCACTCTGAAAATATTTCAGAGGGGCATTTTCTTAGCATCTCTCTGTATCTCTCCCAGGCATCATAAAGGGATTCATTATCTCCTTGTTTGAAGCCTTGGATGTTTAGCCTTAGCTGTGTCATCCGTTTTGGAGGAAAATAGTGATTCAGGAATTTTTCTGACAGCTGTTTCCATGTCTTTATGCTGTCCTTAGGTTGGTTATTTAACCACCTCTTAGCTTGGTCCTTTACAGCAAATGGAAACAGTAATAATCTGTAGACATCCTGATCTACTTCCTTATCATGTACTGTGTCAGCAATTTGTAAAAATTGTGCGAGAAACTCTGTAGGTTCTTCTTGTGGAAGACCGGAATACTGGCAACTTTGCTGCACTATGATAGTGAGCTGAGGATTCAACTCAAAGTTACTGACTCTGAGGGAGGGTATACAGATACTACTCCCATATAAAGCAGTAGTGGGGTTAGCATATGACCCCAGAGTCCTTCTAGACTGTTCCTTTCCACTTAATTCCATGATGGAACAAGGGAGATGATATGTATGTTGATATTATTTATTTTATAAAAATTTATTTTATAAAATAAAATAAAAACGAAATAAATAAAAAAAAAGAAATTGAAAATGTTTTGTGAAGATTTTCGAAAAATTTGAGGAAAAAGAGAAAGTGGTTAGGATTTTTTTGAAAAAGATAATAAAATATATATATATTAAAAATATTTTTTATGAAAGTCTTAGGAGGATAAGATTTGAAAAATTTTAAAATTGAAATTTGAATTTTTATAAAAAAAAATTTCGAAAAAGTAGCTTAAGAATAGTTAGAAAAGATATTTATTTTTTTGAATTTTGAATTTTATGATGAAAGAGAAAAACACATAAAAGACACAAGACTTAAAATTTTTAGATCTAATGCTCCTTGTTTTCAAAAAATTTTGGAGGAAAAACACCAAGGAACACCAAACTTAAAGATTTTAAGATCAAAACACAAAGAAGACTCAAGAACACTTTGAAGACTCACAAGAACACCAAGAACAATAGAAAGAACACCAAACTTAAAATTTTTAGAAAATCAAATAATTTTCGAAAATTATATTAAAATTAACAAGAAAACACCAAACTTAAAGTTTGGCACAAGATTAAATCAAGAAAAATTATTTTTGAAAAAGGTTTTTAATAAAACCGGTGCCCAATCATCAAGAACATAAACCAATGCTCTAGCCAATTAAGATGTAAATGTAACAATTGTTTTTAATAGGTATATTTGTATTATTCCTTTTGGAAGACTAATGCTTTGGAAAGGAATAAGAAAAACAAGAAAAGACACAGAACAAGAAAAACTAAAAATCAAACAAGAAAAATAAACAAGAACAACTTGAAGATCAAAGAACAATAAAGAACATAAATTCAAAAAATTAAAGGAAAATATAAAATATGCAATTGACACCAAACTTTAGAACAAAACACTAAACTCACGAAAAAAATTGAAAATTGATAGAGAAAAATAATAATTTTGAAAAAATTTTTGAAAAGGGAATAAAGGACTCAAGATTTAATGACTCTGTAGGAACAAAAATAAATTATTCCTAATCTAAGCAATAAAACAAACCTTTAGTTGTTCAAACTCGAAAAATCCCCGGCAACGGCGCCAAAAACTTGGTGCACGAAATTGCAATCATACTTTTGCAATCCGCACAACTAACCAGCAAGTGCACTGGGTCGTCCAAGTAATACCTTACGTGAGTAAGGGTCGATCCCACGGAGATTATTGGTTTGAAGCAAGCTATGTTTATTTTATTATTCTTAGTCAGGATCTCAATTAAAATTATCAGTTTGAATTATTAGAAAAATAAAAGAGCGTGAATTAATTACTTGTAATGCAGTAATGGAGAATATGTTGGGGTTTTGGAGATGCTTTGTCCTCTGAATCTCTGCAATGTAATATTCAACTCAATAACATAATTGCCAAGTTCCTTCCATGGCAAGCACTATGTAGGGTGTCACCGTTGTCAATGGCTACTTCCCATCCTCTCAGTGAAAATGGTCCAAATGCTCTGTCACAGCACAGCTAATCATCTGTCGGTTCTCAATCAGGTTGGAATAGAATCCAATGATTCTTTTGCGTCTGTCACTAACGCCCAGCCTTCAGGAGTTTGAACCTCGTCACAGTCATTCAATCCCGGAATCCTACTCGGAATACCACAGACAAGGTTTAGACTTTCCGGATTCTCATGAATGCCGCCATCAATCTAGCTTATACCACGAAGATTCTGATTAAGGAATCTGAGAGATACTCATTCAATCTGATGTAGAACGGAGGTGGTTGTCAGACACATGTTCATGGGGTGAGAAAGGTGATGAGTGTCATGGATCATCACCTTCTCCCTAATTAAGCGCGAATGAACATCTTAGATAGGAACACGCATATGTGAATGGAAAAATATAAGTAATTGTATTAGTTCATCGAGACGCTGCAAAGCTCCTCACCCCCAACCATGGAGTTTAAAGACTCATGCCGTTAAAGAGTGTATAATTCAGATCTAAAATGTCATGAGGTATACAAAATAAGTCTCTAAAAGTTGTTTAAATAGTAAACTAGTAACCTAGGTTTACAGAAAATGAGTAAACTAAGATAATTGGTGCAGAAATCCACTTCTGGGGCCCACTTAGTGTGTGCTGGGGCTGAGACTTAAGCCTCTCACGTGCTTGGGCTGTTTTTGGAGTTGAACGCCAGGTTGTAACGTGTTTTGGGCGTTGAACTCCAACTTGTAACCTGTTTCTGGCGTTGGACGCCAGACTGCAACATGGAACTGGCGTTGAACGCCAGTTTACGTCGTCTATCTTTGCGCAAAGTATGGACTATTATATATTTCTGGAAAGCCCTGGATGTCTACTTTCCAACCCAATTGAGAGCGTGTCAATTGGACTCCTTTAGCTCCAAAAACTCCATTCCGAGTGCAGGGAGGTCAGGATCCAACAGTATCAGCAGTCCTTTTTCAGCCTCCTATCAGAGTTTTGCTCAGCTCCCTCAATTTCAGCCAGAAAATACCTGAAATCACAGAAAAACACACAAACTCATAGTAAAGTCCAGAAATATGATTTTTGCCTAAAAACTAATAATATTCTACTAAAAACTAATTAAAACATACTAAAATCTACATGAAATTACCCCCAAAAAGCGTATAAAATATCCGCTCATCACAACACCAAACTTAAACTGTTGCTTGTCCCCAAGCAACTAGATGAACAAAATAGGATAAAAAGAATTTAAGGAGCAATAAAATCTCCGAGTTTTAAGTGAAGCTCAGATTCTAATTTAGATGAGCGGGGCTAGTAGCTTTTTGTTTCTGAACAGTTTTGGCATCTCACTTTATCCTTTGAAATTCAGAATGATTGGCATCCATAGGAACTCAGAATTCAGATAGTATTATTGATTCTCCTAGTGTAGTATGTTGATTCTTGAACACAGTTACTTTATGAGTCTTGGCCGTGGCCCTAAGCACTTTGTTTTCCAGTATTACCACCGGATACATAAATGCCACAGACGCATAAATGGGTGAACTTTTTCAGATTGTGACTTAGCTTTGCTAAAGTCCCCAATTGGAGGTGTCCAGAGCTCTTAAGCACATTCTTTTGCCTTGGATCACGACTTTAACCACTGATGAGCGAATATTTTATGCGCTTTTTGGGGGTAATTTCATGTAGATTTTAGTATGTTTTAATTAGTTTTTAATAGAATTCTATTAGTTTTTAAGCAAAAATCATATTTCTGGACTTTACTATGAGTGTGTGTATTTTTCTGTAATTTCAGATATTTTCTGGCTGAAATTGAGGGAGCTGAGCAAAAATCTGACTTAGGCTGAAAAAGGACTGCTGATGCTGTTGGATCCTGACCTCCCTGCACTCGAAATGGATTTTCGAGAGCTACAGGAGTCCAATTGGCGCGTTCTCAACGGCGTTGGAAAGTAGACATCCAGGGCTTTCCAGCAATATATAATAGTCTATACTTTGCGCAAGGATAGACGACGTAACTTGGCGTTGAACGCCAAGTTCATGCTGCTGTCTGGAGTTAAACGCCAGAAAAACGTCATGATCCGGAGTTGAACGCCCAAAACACGTCATAACCTGGAGTTTAACGCCAAGAAAGGCCTCTACTCGTGGATAGCTTTAATCTCAGCCCCAGCACACACCAAGTGGGCCCCAGAAGTGGATTTCTGCACCAATTATCTTAGTTTATTCATTTTCTGTAAACCTAGGTTACTAGTTTACTATTTAAACAACTTTTACAGACATTTCTTGTACCTCATGACATTTTCAGATCTGAATTACATACTTTGTGACGGCATGAGTCTCTAAACTCCATTGTTGGGGGTGAGGAGCTCTGCAGCGTCTCGATGATTTAATACAATTCCTTTGTTTTCCATTCAAACACGCTTGTTCTTATCTAAGATGTTTATTCGCGCTTAATTGTGAAGAAGGTGATGATCCGTGACACTCATCACCTTCCTCAATCCATGAACGTGTGTCTGACAACCACCTCCGTTCTACATTAGACTGAATGAATATCTCTTAGATTCCTTAATCAGAATCTTCGTGGTATAAGCTGGATTGATGGCGGCATTCATGAGAATCCGGAAAGTCTAAACCTTGTCTGTGGTATTCCGAGTAGGATTCTGGGATTGAATGACTGTGACGTGCTTCAAACTCCTGAGGGCTGGGCGTTAGTGACAGACGCAAAAGAATCAACGGATTCTATTCCAACCTGATTGAGAACCGACAGATGATTAGCCGTGCTGTGACAGAGCATAGGAACGTTTTCACTGAGAGGATGGGAAGTAGCCATTGACAACGGTGACACCCTACATAGAGCTTGCCATGGAAGGGACCTTGCGTGTGGGAAAAGGATTTCAAGGAAAAGTTGAGATTCAGAGGACAAAGCATCTCCAAAACTCCAACATACTCTCCATCAATAAAGTAACAATTCCTTATTCCAAATACTTTGACTTCTTATCATTAAAACTATTTAATCCTATTGGCATCCTGACTAAGATTAATAAAATAAACATTGATTGCTTCAAACCAATAATCTCCGTGGGATCGACCCTTACTCACGTAAGGTATTACTTGGACGACCCAGTGCACTTGCTGGTTAGTTGAACGAAGTTGATTTTGGACCTGGCTCTATTATCATATTCCATAAAGAGATACAATTTCGTCCACCAAGTTTTTGGCGCCGTTGCCGGGGATTATTGAGTTTGGACAATTGAAGGCTTATTTTATTTCTTAGATTAGGAATAATTTATTTTTATTTTTATTCTTATTTTTATTATTATAGAGTCATTAAATCAATATTGATAGGAAAATTTTCTTTTCAAAATTTATTATTTTTCTTTTAATTAATTGCTAATTTTCGTGAGTTTAGTGTCTTGTTCTAAGTTTGGTGTCAATTGCATATCTCATATTTTTCTTTAAAATTTTCGACTTGTGTTCTTTGTTCTTCATTAATCTTCAAGTTGATCTTGCTTATTTTTCTTGTTTGATCTTGAGTTTTTCTTGCTTTGTGTCTTCTCTTGTTTCACTTGTGTTCTTTCTAAAGCACTAATTGGAATATCTAGAACAAGTGTTATATTTATTCCCAATTGGCTAAAGCATTAGCTTATATTCTTGAAGAGGGAGCACCAGTACTTTTGAAAATCTTTTTCAAAAATAATTTTTCTTGATTTAATCTTGTGCCAAACTTTAAGTTTGGTGTTTTCTTGTTAATCTTTCATAATTTTCGAAAATTTCATCAAAGTTTTCTAAAAATTTTAAGTTTGGTGTTCTTCCTTGTGTTCTTGGTGTTCTTGTGAATCTTCAAGGTGTTCTTGAGTTTTTCTTGTGTCTTGATCTTAAAATTTTTAAGTTTGGTGTTCCTTGGTGTTTTCCCTCCAAAAAATTTTTCGAAAATAAGGAGCATTAGATCTAAAAATTTTAAGTCTTGTGTCTTTTGTGTGTTTTTCTCTTTCATCATAAAATTCAAAATTCAAAAATTTTTTATTTTTCTAACTAATTTTGAACTATTTTTTTTCGAAAATCTTTTATAAAAATTCAATTTTCAATTTCAAAAAAAAAAATTTTCCACTTTCTTTTATTTATTTCGTTTTTATTTTATTTTATAAAAATTAATTTTTATAAAATAAATAGTATCAACATATAAATTATCCCTTGTGATCTAGTATGGAAGCAAGTGGGAATGAACAGTCCAAGAGGACTTTGGGGTCATATGCTAACCCCACTACTGCTTCATATGGGAGTAGTATCTGTATACCCTCCATTGGAGTTAGTAGTTTTGAGCTGAATCCTCAGCTCATTATCATGGTGCAGCAAAACTGCCAGTATTCTGGTCTTCCACATGAAGAACCTACAGAGTTTCTGGCACAATTTCTGCAAATTACTGATACAGTACATGATAAGGAAGTAGATCAGGATGTCTACAGACTATTACTGTTTCCATTTGCTGTAAAAGATCAAGCTAAGAGGTGGTTAAATAACCAGCCTAAGAACAGCATAAAAACATGGAAACAGCTGTCAGAAAAATTCCTGAATCACTATTTCCCTCCCAAACGGATGACACAGCTAAGGCTAAACATCCAAGGCTTCAAACAAGGAGATAATGAATCCCTTTATGATGCTTGGGAGAGATACAGAGAGATGCTAAGAAAATGCCCCTCTGAAATGTTTTCAGAATGGGTGCAATTAGACATCTTCTACTATGGGCTTACAGAAAAAGCTCAAATTTCTCTAGACCACTCAGCTGGTAGATCTATACATATGAGAAAAACAATTGAAGAAGCTCAAGAGCTTATTGATACAGTTGCCAGAAATCAGCATCTGTACCTAAGCAGTGAATCCTCTATGAAAGAAGAAGCTAAAACAGTAACTGCAGAACTCAGTCCAGTGGATCAGGCTAATGAATTCAATCAGCAATTAGATTTTCTAACTCAGCAACTAGCCGAATTCAAGGAAATATTGCAGGAAACAAGAATGGCTAACAGGAACATGGAAGTGCAATTAAAGCAGACAGAAAAGCAACTATCAAAACAAATAACAGAAGAATGCCAAGCAGTTCAATTAAGAAGTGGCAAAACATTAAATACCTCACTTCAAAGCAATAGGAAACCAAGAAATGAACAAGAGGATACTCAAAATCCCTCTGAGGACAATCAGAGCCCAGAGAGGAACAGAGCTGGCGCTGAACGCCCAGACCATGCTCATTCCTGGCGTTCAACGCCAGAAACAAGCATGAATCCGGCGTTGAACGCCCAAAGGGAGCATGGTTCTGGCGTTCAAACGCCAGTAACAAACAAGGAAGTGGCGTCTAACGCCACTCCAGCTCCCACCACTGGCATTCAAATGCCAGTGGGGAATCAGTCACATACAAGTGCTGACCTTTCTAAAAAGGCTTCCCAACCCACTTCTGTAGGTAATAAACCTGCAGCAACTAAGGTTGAGGAATACAAAGCCAAAATGCCTTATCCTCAAAAGCTCCGCCAAGCGAAACAGGATAAGCAATTTGCCCGCTTTGCAGACTATCTCAGGACTCTTGAAATAAAGATCCCGTTTGCAGAAGCACTTGAGCAAATATCCTCTTATGCTAAGTTCATGAAAGAGATCTTAAGTCATAAGAAGGATTGGAGGGAAACTGAAAAAGTTTACCTCACTGAAGAATGCAGTGCAGTCATTCTGAAAAGCTTACCTGAGAAGCTTAAAGATCCTGGGAGCTTTATGATACCATGCACATTAGAGGGTAATTGTACCAAGCAAGCTTTATGTGATCTTGGGGCAAGTATCAACTTAATACCTGCATCTACTATCAGAAAGCTTGGTTTAACTGAAGAAATTAAACCAACCAGGATATGTCTACAACTTGCTGATGGCTCCATTAAGTACCCATCAGGCGTGATTGAAGACATGATTGTCAAGGTTGGGCCATTTGCCTTTCCTACTGACTTTGTGGTGCTGGAAATGGAGGAGCACAAGAGTGCAACTCTCATTCTAGGAAGACCTTTCCTAGCAACTGGCCGAACCCTCATTGATGTCCAAAAAGGAGAAGTAACCTTGAGAGTCAATGAGGAGGAGTTCAAGTTGAATGTTGTCAAAGCAATGCAACATCCAGACACCCCAAATGACTGCATGAGTGTTGATATTATTGACTCTCTGGTAAGAGAGGTCAATATGGCTGAGAGTCTCAAATCAGAGCTAGAGGACATATTTAAAGATGTTCAGCCTGATTTGGAGGAGTCAGAAAAGATAATAGAACCTCTGAAAATCCCTCAAGAAGAGGAGAAACCTCCAAAACCCGAACTTAAACCATTACCACCATCCTTGAAATATGCATTTCTGGGAGAAGGTGATACCTTTCCTGTAATTATAAGCTCTACCTTAGAGCCACAGGAAGAGGAAGCACTAATTCAAGTGCTAAGGACACACAAGACAACTCTTGGGTGGTCCATCAGATCTTAAGGCATTAGCCCAGCCAGATGCATGCACAAGATCTGTTGGGGATGACGCCAAACCAGTGGTCCAACCACAAAGACGGCTGAATCCAGCTATGAAAGAAGTGGTGCAGAAGGAGGTCACTAAATTACTAGAGGCTGGGATTATTTATCCTATTTCTGACAGCCCCTGGGTAAGCCCTGTCCAAGTTGTCCCTAAGAAGGGAGGCATGACAGTGGTTCATAATGAAAAAAATGAACTGGTTCCTACAAGACAGTTACAGGGTGGCGTATGTGTATTGATTATAGAAGACTCAATACAGCCACCAGAAAGGATCATTTTCCTTTACCATTCATAGACCAAATGCTAGAAAGACTAGCAGGTCATGAATACTACTGCTTCTTGGATGGATATTCAGGTTATAATCAAATTGCAGTAGATCCCCAGGATCAGGAGAAAACGGCGTTCACATGCCCATCTGGAGTATTTGCATACAGAAGGATGCCATTTGGCCTGTGTAATGCACCTGCAACCTTTCAGAGGTGCATGCTCTCCATTTTCTCTGATATGGTGGAAAAATTTCTGGAAGTCTTCATGGATGACTTTTCAGTATTTGGAGACTCATTCAGCTCCTGCCTTAACCATTTAGCACTTGTTCTGAAAAGATGCCAAGAGACTAACCTGGTTTTAAACTGGGAAAAATGTCACTTTATGGTGACTGAAGGTATTGTCCTTGGGCACAAATTTCGAACAAGGGAATAGAGGTGGATCAAGCTAAGGTAGAAGTAATTGAAAAATTACCACCACCTGCCAATGTTAAGGCAATCAGAAGCTTTCTGGGGCAGCAGGATTCTATAGGAGGTTTATAAAGGATTTTTCAAAAATCGCTAAACCTCTGAGTAACCTGCTAGCCACTGACACGCCATTTACTTTGATAAAGAGTGTCTGCAGGCATTTGAGACTCTGAAAGCTAAATTGGTTACAGCACCATAATCTCTGCACCAGACTGGACATTACCATTTGAACTGATGTGTGATGCCAGTGACCATGCCATGGTGCAGTGTTGGGACAAAGGCATGACAAGCTTCTGCACATCATTTACTATGCCAGCCGTGTTCTAAATGATGCACAGAAGAATTACACAACCACAGAAAAGAGCTACTTGCAGTGGTTTACGCCATTGACAAATTCAGATCCTATTTAGTAGATCAAAAGTGATTGTGTATATGATCATGCTCTTAAATATCTACTCACAAAGCAGGATTCAAAACCCCAGACTCATCAGATGGGTGTTGCTTCTGCAAGAGTTTGATATAGAAATAAGAGACAGAAAAGGGACAGAAAATCAGTAGCAGATCACCTGTCCCGAATAGAACCAGTAGAAGGGGCGTCCCTCCCTCTCACTGAGATCTCTGAAACCTTTCCGGATGAGCAACTGTTTGCCATCCAGGAAGTGCCATGGTTTGCAGACATTGCAAACTACAAGGCAGTGATTCATACCTAAAGAGTACATAGGGTGCAATCAAAGAAATTAATTACAGATGCAAAGTACTATCTTGGGATGAACCATATCTCTTCAAGAGATGTGCAGACGAGTAATCCGTAGATGTGTGCCTAAAGAAGAAGCACAGAAGATCCTTTGGCACTGCCATGGATCACAGTACGGAGGACATTTTGGAAGTGAGCGAACAGCCACAAGAGTCCTCCAAAGTGGCTTCTACTGGCCTACTCTCTACAAAGATTCCCGAGCATTTGTGCTAATTGTGACAGTTGCCAAAGATCTGGCAATCTACCCCCAGTTACGCCATGCCTCAACAAGGGATCTTGGAGATTGAGTTGTTTGATGTATGGGGCATTGACTTCATGGGACCTTTCCCACCATCATACTCAAACACTTATATTCTGGTGCAGTGGATATGTATCCAAATGGGTGGAGGCTATTGCAACACCCACTAATGACAAAAAACAGTGTTAAAATTCCTCCAGAAACACATCTTCAGCAGATTTGGTATCCCTAGAGTGTTAATTAGTGATGGGGGCACTCATTTCTGCAATAAACAGCTTTATGCTGCTCTGGTACGTTATGGAGTCACCACAGGGTGGCTACTCCATATCATCCACAAACTAATGGGCAAGCTGAAGTCTCAAACAGAGAACTCAAAAGAATCCTGGAACGGACTGTAATTAACCGTAGAAAGGATTGGGCAAGAAGCTTGGATGATGCTCTGTGGGCATACAGAACAGCATTTAAGACCCCTATAGGGACCTCTCCATACCAGCTTGTGTATGGAAAGGCGTACCACTTGCCAGTGGAACTGGAACACAAGGCCTACTGGGCAACCAGATTCCTGAACCTTGATGCCAAGTTAGCTGGAGAAAGACGATTGCTACAGTTAAATGAGCTAGAGGAATTTAGACTCAATGCTTTCGAGAATGCAAAAATCTACAAAGAGAAAGCAAAAAGGTGGCATGATAAGAAATGTCATCCAGTCTTTGAGCCAGGACAGAAAGTTCTGTTATTTAATTCAAGGCTCAAATTATTCCCTGGGAAATTAAAATCCCGGTGGAGAGGTCCATATGTAATTACAAGTGTATCACCATATGGATACATAGAACTTCAGGATAGTGACTCTAACAAAAAGTTCATTGTCAATGGACAAAGAGTTAAACACTATCTTGAAGATAATTCGAGCAAGAATGCTCAAGACTGAGACTTAATTAAAACTCAGTAATAGTCCAGCTAATGACATTAAAGAAGCGCTTGCTGGGAGGCAACCCAGCCATTTACAAAGTATATTTACTAATTAAATAAATTTCTTTTTTTTACAGGTTTAAGTCCAAGTGTCTTCAAAAGGTGAAATAGCAATTGGTTGAAGTCACAGAGTTACAGGGAAATTTGGAAGCTCACTGGCGTGAAAAAGCCAGTAAAAAATACTTTGGGCGTTAAACGCCCAAAAGAAGCTCCCACTGGGCATTTAACGCCAGTAAGGGTAGCCATCTGGGCGTTAAACGCCAGAAAGGAGCATCTTCTGGGCGTTAAATGCCAGAAAGATGCACCTTCTGGGCGTTTAACGCCAGTCTGCTAGCATCCTGGGTGTTCAGAAAAACGCCCAGTGACGAAGGACTTTCTGGCGTTCAACGCCAGAAAGAAGCACCAAATGGGCGTTGAACGCCCAGGAGAAGCAACATGTGGGCGTTGAACGCCCAAAACATGCACCATGTGGGCGTTCAACGCCAGGATGATGGGAGGAGGTAAAATTCGTTTTTCTTTACAAATTTTCTAAATTTTTAAGTTTCAATTCATGATTTCTTGCATAAACATGTTTCAAAATGTCATCCTTCAAAATCAAATTGGTTTTCTAAGAACCCTAATTTCTAAAATCCCTTTTTCAAAAATATCAAATGTATCTTAATTCATAAACACAAATCTTTTTCCAATCCAATTCTTTTTCAAATATTTTTAATTTCTTCTCATATCTTTTCAACTCATCTTATCTTTATTTGAAAATGCCTTTCCTTCTACTCCCTTTCCTTTCTTTGCTTGAGGACAAGCAAACCTCTAAGTTTGGTGTGATTTGCCATGATCACTGAGCTAAAACTCATTAAGATCATGGCACCTAAGAGAACAGGAAGAGCAAGGATGTGAACTTAAGGGAGCTAAAGCGTCAGAAATTAATTCTTGAAGGCACCCCACAGACTAGAGGAACATCCACTTCCCAAAATACAGGTTGTTAAGTTCTAATTCCAGCTTTAACTCTGTGATAGTATTATTATAGGATTTTACCTTAGATGTTATATAGTAGTAGTAATTAGTATGTCTATTTTGATTTTATTTCCAATTAAGCTATAATTTATTTTTCTCATCATCATCAGGCATGAATAAAGTAGTAGAATTTTTTAGAATAAAGAAGTAATCTATATTTATGAGTTCTTAGTAATAAAGACTATAATTAATTATATGTGGTGGCAATACTTTTTGTTCTCTGAATGAATGCTTGAACAGTGCATAAATTGTACCTTGAATTTGATGAATATTGGCTCCTGAAAGGATGAGGAACATGAAAAATATTATTGATGATCTGAAAAATCATGAAATTGATTCTTGAAGCAAGAAAAAGCAGTCAAAAAAAAAAAAAAAAAACAAGCCATGAGCACTAGCCAAGAGTAAAAAAGGGATCCAAGGCTTTGAGCATCAATGGATAGGAGGGCCCAAGGAAATAAAATCCAGGCCTAAGCGGCTAAACCAAGCTGTCCCTAACCATATGCTTGTGGCATGCAGGTCCAAGTTACAAGCTTGAGACTGAGTGGTTAAAGTCGTGATCCAAAGCAAAAGAGTGTGCTTAAGAGCTCTGGACACCACTAATTGGGGACTTTAGCAAAGCTAAGTCACAATCTGAAAAGGTTCACCCAGTTATGTGTCTGTGGCATTTATGTATCTGGTGGTAATACTGGAAAACAAAGTGCTTAGGGCCACGGCCAAGACTCATAAAATAACTGTGTTCAAGAATCAACATACTACACTAGGAGAGTCAATAATACTATCTGAATTCTGAGTTCCTAAGGATGCCAATCATTCTGAAAATTTAAAGATACAGGGGGATGCCAAAACTGTTCAGAAACAAAAAGCTATAAGCCCCGCTCATCTAATAAGAATATGAGCTTCATTTAAAACTCTAAAATATTATTACTTCTTAATTTCTGCTAAAGCCTATTTTATTTATCTAGTTGCTTGAGGACAAGCAACAGTTTAAGTTTGGTGTTGTGATGAGCGGATATTTTATGCGCTTTTTGGGGGTAATTTCATGTAGATTTTAGTATGTTTTAATTAGTTTTTAATAGAATTCTATTAGTTTTTAAGCAAAAATCATATTTCTGGACTTTACTATGAGTGTGTGTATTTTTCTGTAATTTCAGGTATTTTCTGGCTGAAATTGAGGGAGCTGAGCAAAAATCTGACTTAGGCTGAAAAAGGACTGCTGATGCTGTTGGATCCTGACCTCCATGCACTCGAAATGGATTTTCGAGAGCTACAGGAGTCCAATTGGCGCGCTCTCAACGGCGTTGGAAAGTAGACATCCAGGGCTTTCCAGCAATATATAATAGTCCATACTTTGCGCAAGGATAGACGACGTAACTTGGCGTTGAACACCAAGTTCATGCTGCTGTCTGGAGTTAAACGCCAGAAAAACGTCATGATCCGGAGTTGAACGCCCAAAACACGTCATAACCTGGAGTTTAACGCCAAGAAAGGCCTCTACTCGTGGATAGCTTTAATCTCAGCCCCAGCACACACCAAGTGGGCCCCAGAAGTGGATTTCTGCACCAATTATCTTAGTTTATTCATTTTCTGTAAACCTAGGTTACTAGTTTACTATTTAAACAACTTTTACAGACATTTCTTGTACCTCATGACATTTTCAGATCTGAATTACATACTTTGTGACGGCATGAGTCTCTAAACTCCATTGTTGGGGGTGAGGAGCTCTGCAGCGTCTCGATGATTTAATACAATTCCTTTGTTTTCCATTCAAACACGCTTGTTCTTATCTAAGATGTTTATTCGCGCTTAATTGTGAAGAAGGTGATGATCCGTGACACTCATCACCTTCCTCAATCCATGAACGTGTGCCTGACAACCACCTCCGTTCTACATTAGACTGAATGAATATCTCTTAGATTCCTTAATCAGAATCTTCGTGGTATAAGCTGGATTGATGGCGGCATTCATGAGAATCCGGAAAGTCTAAACCTTGTCTGTGGTATTCCGAGTAGGATTCTGGGATTGAATGACTGTGATGTGCTTCAAACTCCTGAGGGCTGGGCGTTAGTGACAGACGCAAAAGAATCAACGGATTCTATTCCAACCTAATTGAGAACCGACAGATGATTAGCCGTGCTGTGACAGAGCATAGGAACGTTTTCACTGAGAGGATGGGAAGTAGCCATTGACAACGGTGACACCCTACATAGAGCTTGCCATGGAAGGGACCTTGCGTGTGGGAAAAGGATTTCAAGGAAAAGTTGAGATTCAGAGGACAAAGCATCTCCAAAACTCCAACATACTCTCCATCAATAAAGTAACAATTCCTTATTCCAAATACTTTAACTTCTTATCATTAAAACGATTTAATCCTATTGGCATCCTGACTAAGATTAATAAAATAAACATTGATTGCTTCAAACCAATAATCTCCGTGGGATCGACCCTTACTCACGTAAGGTATTACTTGGACGACCCAGTGCACTTGCTGGTTAGTTGAACGAAGTTGATTTTGGACCTGGCTCTATTATCATATTCCATAAAGAGATACAATTTCGTCCACCAACCACTCAGTCTCAAGTTCTTCACTTGGACCTACATGCCACGAGCACATGGTTAGGGACAGCTTGATTTAGCTGCTTAGGCCTGGATTTATTTCCTTGGGCCCTCCTATCCATTGATGCTCAAAGCCTTGGATCCTTTTTACCCTTGCCTTTTAGTTTTAAGGACTATTGGCTTTTTCTGCTTGCTTTTTTTTTTCACACAGGCTTTTTCTTTTTCACTTCTTTTTCTTGCTTCAAGAATCAATTTTTTTTTTGATATTTCAGATCATCAATAACATTTCTCTTTTTCATCATTCTTTCAAGAGCCAACAATTTTAACATTCATAAACAACAAGATCAAAAATATGCACTGTTCAATCATTCATTCAGAAGACAAAAAGTATTGCCACCACATATAAATAATTTGAATTTTCCTTATTAAGAACTTGAAAAACAATATTGCCTCTTTATTCTAAAAATCTACTATTTTATTTATGTTTGATGATGATGAGAAAAATAAATTATAACTTAATTGGAATTAAAATCAAAGTAGAGATACTAATTACTACTACTAATATATAACTTCTAAGGTAAATTCCTAATAAGAACAGTTATCACAAAGTTAAGGCAAAGATTAGAACTCAACGACCTTTGTTTTGGAAAGTGGATGTTCCTCTAGTCTGTGGGGTGCTTGGTCCTTCAAGAGATAATTTCTGACGCTTTAGTTCCTTCAAGTCACATCCTTGCTCTTCCTGTTACTTTAGGTGCAATGATCTTGATGAGTTTTAGCTCAGTGATCATGGCGAATCACACTAAACTTAGAGGTTTGCTTGTCCTCAAGCAAAATAAAGGAAAGGAGAGGAATAGTAGGAGAGGCAAATTCGAAATTCAAAAGATATGATGAGTTTAAAAAGACATGAGAAGAAATTAAAAAAAAATCAAGAAATATGTTTAGGATTGGAAAAAGATTTATCTTTATAGATTAAGATACATTTAGTATTTTTGAAAAAGGGATTTTTGAAATTAGGGTTTTTAGAAATTAGGATTAAAATTTTTGGCATTGAAGGATGATATTTTGAAACATGTTTATGCAAGAAATCATGAATGGAAACATAAAAATTAGAAGATTTGTGAAGAAAAACAAATTTTACCTCCTCCCCACCATTCTGGCGTTAAACGCCCAAATGCTGCATGTTTTGGGCGTTTAACGCCCAATTGCTGCTTCTCCTGGGCGTTCAACGCCCAGCTGTTGCTTCTTTCTGGCGTTGAACGCCTGGAAGTCATTTATCACTGGGCATTTTTCTGAACGCCCAGGACGCTGTCAATCTGGCGTTAAACGCCCAGAAGGTGCTCCTTTCTAGCGTTTAACGCCCAGATGGCTACCCTTACTGGCGTTGAACGCCCAGTGGGTGCTTCTTTTGGGCGTTCAATGCCCAAAATGTTTCTTACTGGCTTTTTCACACCAGTGAGCTTCCAAATTTCCTTGTAACTTTGTGAATTCAAGCAATTTGCTATTTTACCTTGAAGATGCTTGACATATACCTGTAAAAATCAATTAATAAACAAATAAACTTTGTAAATAGCTGGGTTGCCTCCCAGCAAGCGCTTCTTTATTGTCATTAGCTAGACTATTACTGAGCTTTTAATCAAGCCTCAGTTTTGAGCATTCTTGCTCAAAATTGCCTTCAAGATAATGTTTGACTCTCTATCCATTAACAATGAACTTTTTATTAGAATCATTATCCTGAAGCTCTACGTATCCATATGGTGACACGCTTGTGATCACATATGGACCTCTCCACCAGGACTTCAATTTCCCGGGGAATAATCTGAGCCTAGAATTAAATAGCAGAACTTTCTGCCCTGGCTCAAAGACTTTGGATGATAATTTCTTATCATGCCATCTTTTTGCTTTCTCTTTGTATATTTTTGCATTCTCGAAAGCATTGAGTCTAAATTCCTCTAGCTCATTTAACTGGAGCAATCGTTTTTCTCCAGCTAACTTGGCATCAAGGTTCAGGAATCTGGTTGCCCAGTAGGCCTTATGTTCCAGTTCCACTGGCAAGTGACATGCCTTTCCATACACAAGCTGGTATGGAGAGGTCCCTATAGGGGTCTTGAATGCTGTTCTGTATGCCCACAGAGCATCATCCAAGTTTCTTGCCCAATCCCTTCTATGGTTAATTACAGTCCGTTCTAAGATTCTTTTGAGTTCTCTATTTGAGACTTCAGCTTGCCCATTTGTCTGTGGGTGATATGGAGTGGCCACCCTGTGGCTAACTCCATAATGAACCAAAGCAGAGTAGAGCTGTTTTTTGCAGAAATGAGTGCCCCCATCACTGATTAGTACTCTAGGGGTGCCAAATCTGCTGAAGATGTGTTTCTTGAGGAATTTTAACACTGTCTTAGTGTCATTAGTGGGTGTAGCAATAGCTTCCACCCATTTGGATACATAATCCACTGCCACCAGAATGTAAGTGTTTGAGTATGATGGTGGAAAAGGCCCCATGAAATCAATACCCCATACATCAAACAACTCAATCTCCAAGATCCCTTGTTAAGGCATGGCATAACTGTGAGGCAGATTGCCAGATCTTTGGCAATTGTCACAATTAAGTACAAACACTCGGGAATCCTTATAGAGAGTAGGCCAGTAGAAGCCACATTGGAGAACTCTTGTGGCTGTTCGCTCACTTCCAAAATGTCCTCCATACTGTGATCCATGGCAGTGCCAGAGGATCTTCTGTACTTCTTCTTTAGGCACACATCTACGGATTACTCCGTCTGCACATCTCTTGAAGAGATATGGTTCATCCCAAAGATAGTACTTTGCATCCGTGATCAACTTCTTTGATTGCTGCCTACTGTACTCTTTGGGTATGAATCTTACTGCCTTGTAGTTTGCAATGTCTGTAAACCACGGCACTTCCTAGATGGCAAAGAGTTGCTCATCCGGAAAGGTCTCAGAGATCTCAGTAAGAGGGAGGGACGCCCCTTCTATTGGTTCTATTCGGGACAGGTGATCTGCTACTTGGTTCTCTGTTCCTTTTCTGTCTCTTATTTCTATATCAAACTCTTGCAGAAGTAACACCCATCTGATGAGTCTGGGTTTTGAATCCTGTTTTGTGAGTAGATATTTAAGAGCAGCATGATCAGTGTACACAATCACTTTTGATCCTACTAAATAGGATCTGAACTTGTCAATGGCATAAACCACTGCAAGTAATTCTTTTTCTGTGGTTGTGTAGTTCTTCTGTGCGTCATTTAAAACACGGCTAGCATAGTAAATGACGTGCATGAGCTTGTCATGCCTCTGTCCCAATACTGCACCAATGGCATGATCATTGGCATCACACATCAATTCAAATGGTAATGTCCAATCTGGTGCAGAGATGACTGGTGCTGTGATCAGCTTAGCTTTCACGGTCTCAAATGCCTGCAGACACTCCTTATCAAAGAAAAATGGCGTGTCAGCAGCTAGCAGATTACTCAGAGGTTTGGCAATTTTTGAAAAATCTTTTATAAACCTCCTATAGAATCCTGCATGCCCCAGAAAGCTTTTGATTGCCTTAACAATGGTAGGTGGTGGTAATTTTTCAATTACCTCTACCTTAGCTTGATCCACCTCTATACCCTTGTTCAAGATTTTGTGCCCAAGTACAATTCCTTCAGTTACCATAAAGTGACATTTTCCCAGTTTAAAACCAGGTTCGTCTCTTGGCATCTCTTTAGAACAAGTGCTAGATGGTCAAGACAGGAGCTGAATGAGTCTCCGAATACTGAAAAGTCATTCATGAAGACTTCCAGAAATTTTTCCACCATATCAGAGAAAATAGAGAGCATGCACCTTTGAAAGGTTGCAGGTGCATTGCACAGACCAAATGGCATCCTTCTGTATGCAAATACTCCGGATGGACATGTGAATGCTGTTTTCTCTTGATCCTGGGGATCTACTGCAATTTGATTATAACCTGAATATCCATCCAGGAAGCAGTAGTATTCATGACCTGCCAGTCTTTCTAGCATCTGGTCTATGAATGGTAAAGGAAAATGATCTTTTCTGGTGGCTGTATTGAGCCTTCTGTAATCAATACACATACGCCACCCTGTAACTGTTCTTGTGGGAACCAGTTCATTTTTTTCATTATGGACCACTGTCATGCCACCTTTCTTAGGGACGACTTGGACAGGGCTTATCCAGGGGCTATCAGAAATAGGATAAATAATCCCAGCCTCTAGTAATTTATTGACCTCTTTCTACACCACCTCCTTCATGGCTGGATTCAGCCGCCTTTGTGGTTGAACCACTGGCTTGGCATCACCCTCTAATAGGATCTTGTGCATGCATCTGGCTGGGCTAATGCCCTTGAGATCACTGATGGACCACCCAAGAGCTATCTTGTGTGTCATTAGCACTTGAATTAGTGCTTCCTCTTCCTGTGGCTCTAAGGTAGAGCTAATGATTACAGGAAAGGTATCACTTTCTCCCAGAAATGCATATTTTAGGGATGGTGGTAATGGTTTGAGCTCGGGTTTGGGAGGTTTCTCCTCTTCCTGAGGGATTTTCAGAGGTTCTATTATTTTCTCTGGTTCCTCCAGCTCAGGCTGAACATCTTTAAAGATATCCTCTAGCTCTGATTTGAGACTCTCAGCCATATTGACTTCTTTTACCAGAGAGTCAATAATATCAACGCTCATGCAGTCATTTTGGGTGTCTGGATGCTGCATGACTTTGACAACATTCAACTTGAACTCATCCTCATTGACTCTCAGGGTTACTTCCCCTTTTTGAACATCAATAAGGGTTCGGCCAGTTGCTAGGAAAGGTCTTCCCAGAATGAGAGTTGCACTCTTGTGCTCCTCCATTTCTAGCACCACAATGTCAGTGGGAAAGGCAAATGGCCCAACCTTGACAATCATGTCTTCAATCACGCCTGATGGGTATTTAATGGAGCCATCAGCAAGTTGGAGACATATCCGGTTGGTTTAACTTCATCAGTCAAACCGAGCTTTCTTATAGTAGATGCAGGTATTAGGTTGATACTTGCCCCAAGATCACATAAAGCTTGCTTGGTACAAGTACCTTCTAATGTGCATGGTATCGTAAAGCTTCCGGGATCTTTAAGCTTCTCAGGTAAGCTTTTCAGAATGAATGCACTGCATTCTTCAGTCAGGTAAACTTTTTCAGTTTCCCTCCAATCCTTCTTATGACTTAAGATCTCTTTCATGAACTTAGCATAAGAAGGTATTTGCTCAAGTGCTTCTGCAAACGGGATCTTTATTTCAAGAGTCCTGAGATAGTCTGCAAAGCGGACAAATTGCTTATCCTGTTCCGCTTGGCGGAGTTTTTGAGGATAAGGCATTTTGGCTTTGTATTCCTCAACCTTAGTTACTGTAGGTTTATTACCTACAGATGAGGGCTGAGAAGCCTTTTTAGAGGGGTTGTTATCAGCACTTGTATGTGTCTGATCTCCCACTGGCGTTCGAATGCCAGGGGTGGAAGCTGGAGTGGCGTTAGACACCAGCTCCTTACCTGTTTCTGGTGTTTGAACGCCAGAACTATGCTTCCTTTGGGCGTTCAACGCCAATTCATTGCTTGTTTCTGGCGTTGAACGCCAGGACTGAGCATGGTCTGGGCGTTCAGCGCCAGTTTTCCCCCCATTTTCTGGCGTTTGGGTGCCAGAGTCATTCCTTTCTGGGCTCTGATTGTCCTCAGATGGATTTTGGGTGGTTTGCTCATTTCTTGGCTTCCTGCTACCTTAAAGTGAGGCATTTAATATTTTTCCACTCCTTAATTAAACTGCTTGGTATTCTTCTGTTATTTGTTTTGATAACTGCTGTTCTGTCTGCTTCAACTGTATTTCTATATTCATATTAGCCATTCTTGTTTCTAGTAGTATCTCCTTGAATTCGGCTAACTGTTTTGTTAGAAAATCTAGTTGCGGATTGAATTCAGCAGCTTGATCTGCAGGACTGAGTTTTAGCCTCTTTGTTGATGGAAGATTCCCTGCTTAGATACAGATGCTGATTTCTGACAACTGTATCAATGAGCTCTTGAGCTTCTTCTATTGTCTTCCTCATGTGTATAGATCCACCAGCTGAGTGGTCTAGAGAAATCTGAGCTCTTTCTGTAAGCCCATAGTAGAAGATGTCTAATTGCACCCACTCTGAAAACATTTCAGAGGGGAATTTTCTTAGCATCTCTCTGTATCTCTCCCAAGCATCATAAAGGGATTCATTATATCCTTGTTTGAAGCCTTGGATGTTTAGCCTTAGTTGTGTCATCCGTTTTGGAGGAAAATAGTGATTCAAGAATTTTTCTGACAACTGTTTCCATGTCTTTATGATGTCCTTAGGTTGGTTATTTAACCACCTCTTAGCTTGGTCCTTTACAGCAAATGGAAACAGTAATAATCTGTAGACATCCTGATCTACTTCCTTATCATGTACTGTGTCAGCAATTTGTAAAAATTGTGCCAGAAACTCTGTAGGTTCTTCTTGTGGAAGACTGGAATACTGGCAACTTTGCTGCACCATGATAATGAGCTGAGCATTCAACTCAAAGTTACTGACTCCGATGGAGGGTATACAGATACTACTTCCATATGAAGCAGTAGTGAGATTAGCATATGACCCCAGAGTCCTTCTGGACCGTTCCTTTCCACTTAATTCCATGATGGAACAAGGGAGATGATATGTATGTTGATATTATTTATTTTACAAAAATTTATTTTATAAAATAAAATAAAAACATAATAAATAAAAACGAAATAAATAAAAAAAAGAAATTGAAAATGTTTTGTGAAGATTTTCAAAAAATTTGAGGAAAAAGAGAAAGTGGTTAGGATTTTTTTGAAAAAGATAATAAAATATATATATATATTAAAAATATTTTTTTTTTGAAAATCTTAGGAGGATAAGATTTGAAAAATTTTAAAATTGAAATTTGAATTTTTATAAAAAAAAATTTCGAAAAAGTAGCTTAAGAATAGTTAGAAAAGATATTTATTTTTTTGAATTTTGAATTTTATGATAAAAGAGAAAAACACATAAAAGACACAAGACTTAAAATTTTTAGATCTAATGCTCCTTGTGGAGGGCAGGGCAATGTTGCCATTGGGTGAGGTCCCAAGTTCGAAACTTGCTGGATGGCTTTTGTTGCATTTCTTCCTTAGGTTTCTTGGCACCAAAGTAGCGCCTAGTTCTTTGCTTCCTCAAGGTGCTATGTTCGATCCTTGGAGGTTGAAAACAAACCAATTTTTGCTTGTTTTCCTTGTATTTGAGCGCTACTTCTTTCCTTCTTGTTCTTGGGTTCGAAACCCATGGGTCGCACTTGGAGACAATTTCCTTTGATTTCTTTTGGTGAGAGCCCGATATTGCTCTTGAGGAGGGCAGGGCAGAATTTTTCCTTCCTTTGTTCCTTGGCATAGAGTTGTGCTCCGCTCTTTTGGAGGGCAGGGCAGTGATGTTTTGGAAGCTTGTTTCATTGTTGTGCTCCCTTGTAGGGCAGTGTGCTCTTGAGGAGGGCAGTGTTGCTTCCTTCCTTCCATGCGCTACTGGTGCACGAAATTGCAATCACACTTTGCAATCCCGTACAACTAACCAGCAAATGCACTGGGTCGTCCAAGTAATACCTTACGTGAGTAAGGGTCGATCCCACGGAGATTGTCGGCTTGAAGCAAGCTATGGTTATCTTGTAACTCTTAGTTAGGATATCAAAGATTATCAGGATTGATTGTGAAAAGCAAAAGAACATGAAATAAGTACTTGTTTTGCAGTAATTGAGAATAGGTTGAGGTTTTGGAGATGCTCTGTCTTCTGAACCTCTGTTTTCCTACTGTCTTCTTCTTCAAGCACGCAAGACTCCTTCCATGGCAAGCTGTATGCAAGGGTTTCACCGTTGTCAGTGGCTACCTCCCATCCTCTCAGTGGAAATGTTCAACGCACCCTATCACGGTACGACTATCCATCTGTCGGTTCTCAATCAGGCCGGAATAGAATCCAATGATTCTTTTGCGTCTATCACTAACGCCCCGCCCTTAGGAGTTTGAAGCTCGTCACAGTCATTCAATCATTGAATCCTACTCAGAATACCACAGACAAGGTTTAGACCTTCCGGATTCTCTTGAAAGCTGCCATCAGTTCTAGCTTATACCACGAAGATTCTGATTAAGGAATCCAAGAGATATCTACTCAATCTAAAGTAGAACGGAGGTGGTTGTCAGGCACGCGTTCATAGTTGAGAATATGATGATTGTCACGGATCATCACATTCATCCGGGTTAAGAACAAGTGATATCTTAGAACGGAAGCAAGCATGATTGAATAAGAAACAGTAGTAATTGCATTAATCCATCAAGACACAGCAGAGCTCCTCACCCCCAACCATGGGGTTTAGAGACTCATGCTGTAGAAGATACAATGAGAAACGTGTAAAGTGTCATGAGGTACAGATACAATGTCAAAAGATCCTATTAATAGTGAACTAGTAACCTAGGGTTTACAGAAATGAGTAAATGACAGAAAAATCCACTTCCGGGCCCACTTGGTGTGTGCTTGGGCTGAGCATTGAAGCATTTTCCTGTAGAGGCTCTTTCTGGAGTTAAACGCCAGCTTTTATGCCAGTTTGGGCGTTTAACTCCAATTTCTATGCCAGTTCCAGCGTTAAACGCTGGGAATTCTGAAGCTGATTTGCAACGTCGGTTTGGGCCATCAAATCTCGGGCAAAGTATGGACTATTATACATTTCTGGAAAGCCCAGGATTTCTACTTTCCAACGCCGTTGAGAGCGTGCCAATTGGGCTTCTGTAGCTCCAGAAAATCCACTTCGAGTGCAGGGAGGTCAGAATCCAACAGCATCTGCAGTCCTTTTCAGCCTCTGAATCAGATTTTTGCTCAGGACCCTCAATTTCAGCCAGAAAATACCTGAAATCACAGAAAAACACACAAACTCATAGTGAAGTCCAGAAAAGTGAATTTTAACTAAAAACTAATAAAAATATACTAAAAACTAACTAAATCATACTAAAAACATACTAAAAACAATGCCAAAAAGCGTATAAATTATCCGCTCATCACAACACCAAACTTAAATTGTTGCTTGTCCCCAAGCAACTGAAAATCAAAATAGAATAAAAAGAAGAGAATATACTATAGACTCCAAAATATCAAAGAAACTTAATTCCAATTAGATGAGCGGGACTAGTAGCTTTTTGCTTCCGAACAGTTTTGGCATCTGCTTTATCCTTTGAGGTTCAGAATGATTGGCATCTATAGGAACTCAGAATTCAGATAGTGTTATTGATTCTCCTAGTTAGGTATGATGATTCTTGAACACAGCTACTTTATGAGTCTTGGCCGTGGCCCAAAGCACTCTGTCTTCCAGTATTACCACCGGATACATACATGCCACAGACACATGATTGGGTGAACCTTTTCAGATTGTGACTCAGCTTTGCTAGAGTCCCCAATTAGAGGTGTCCAGGGTTCTTAAGCACACTCTTTTGCCTTGGATCACAACTTTATTTCTACCCTTGCCTTTTGGTTTAAAGGGCTATTGGCTTTTTCTGCTTGCTTTTTCTTTTTTTCCTCTTCTATTTTTTTGTTTTTTCTTTTTTTTTTTTTTTTGAATCACTGCTTTTTCTTGCTTCAAGAATCAACTGATGATTTTTCAGATCCTCAATAACATTTCTCCTTTTCCATCATTCTTTCAAGAGCCAATAATTTTAACATTCTTAAAACAACAAATTCAAAAGACATATGCACTGTTCAAGCATTCATTCAGAAAACAAAAAGTATTGTCACCACATCAAACTAATTCAACTAGTTTCAGAGATAAATTCGAAATCCTGTACTTCTTGTTCTTTTGTAATTAAAGCATTTTTCATTTAAGAGAGGTGATGGATTCATGGGACATTCATAACTTTAAGGCATAGACACTAAGACACTAATGATCACAAGACACAAACATGGATAAACATAAGCATGAAATTCGAAAAACAAGAAAATAAAGAACAAGGAAATTAAAGAACGGGTCCACCTTAGTGATGGCGGCTTGTTCTTCCTCTTGAAGATCTTATGGAGTGCTTGAGCTCCTCAATGTCTCTTCCTTGCTTTTGTTGCTCCTCTCTCATGATTCTATGATCTTCTTTAATTTCATGGAGGAGGATGGAATGTTCTTGGTGCTCCACCCTTAGTTGTCCCATGTTGGAACTCAATTCTCCTAGGGAGGTGTTAATTTGCTCCCAATAGTTTTGTGGAGGAAAGTGCATCCCTTGAGATGAATTTCTCCATCTCCCATGGCTCGGAGGTGGAAGCTTTTGGCTTCCCTTTTCTCTTTCTAGAGGTTTCTCTGGCCTTAGGTGCCATAAATGGTTATGGAGAAATAAAAAGCAATGCTTTTACCACACCAAACTTAGAATGTTTGCTCGTCCTCGAGCAAAAGAAGAAAGAAGAGAGAGAGTGGTGGGGTAGGTGGAGATCCTGTGGGGTCCACAGATCCTGAGGTGTCAAGGATAATTCATCCCTGCACCAAGTGGCGAGCAAAAATGCTCCTACTACCAATCCTGGCGTTAAACGCCGGGCTGGTGCCCATTTCTGGCGTTTAACGCCAGCTTGGTGCCCATTCCTGGCGTTTAACGCCAGTCTGGTGCCCCTTTCTGGCGTTAAACGCCCAGAATGGTGCCAGACTGGGCGTTAAACGCCCATTTGCTGCCCTTACTGGCGTTTAAACGCCAGCAAGGTTTTCCTCCAGGGTGTGCTATTTTTCTTCCTGTTTATCATTCTGTTTCTGCTTTTTCAATTGAATTTGTGACTTCCCATGATCATCAACCTATAGAAAACATAAAATAACAAAGGAAAATAATAAATATAACATTGGGTTGCCTCCCAACAAGCGCTTCTTTAATGTCAGTAGCTTGACAGTGGGCTCTCATGGAGCCTCACAGATGTTCAGAGCAATGTTGGAACCTCCCAACACCAAACTTAGAGTTTGAATGTGGGGGTTCAACACCAAACTTAGAAGTTGGTGGTGGCCTTCCAACACCAAACTTAGAGTTTGACTGTGGGGGCTCTATTTGACTCTGTTTTGAGAGAAGCTCTTCATGCTTCCTCTCTATGGTTACAGAAGGAGAACCTTGAGTCTTATAGTTTGCACTGTCTGCAAGCCACGGAGCTTCCTGAATAGCAAACAATTGCTCATCCGGAAAGGTTTCAGAGATCTTAGTAGGAGGGAGGGATACTCCTGCTACTGGTTCTATCCGGGACAGGTGATCAGCCACTTGATTCTCTGTCCCTTTTCTGTCTCTTATTTCTATATCAAACTCTTGCAGAAGCAACACCCATCTTATGAGCCTGGGTTTTGAATCCTGCTTTGTGAGTAGATATTTAAGAGCAGCATGGTCAGTGTACACAATCACTTTTGATCCTACTAAATAAGATCTGAACTTGTCAAGGGCATAAACCACTGCAAGTAATTCCTTTTCTGTGGTTGTGTAGTTCTTCTGTGCATTATTTAGAATACGGCTGCCGTAATAAATGACGTGCAGAAGCTTACCATGCCTTTGTCCCAGTACTGTACCAATGGCATGGTCACTGGCATCACACATTAGTTCAAATGGTAATGTCCAGTCTGGTGCAGAGATGACTGGTGCTGTGACCAGCTTAGCTTTCAGAGTTTCAAACGCCTACAGACACTCATTATCAAGAATAAATGGAGTGTCAGCAGCTAGCAGATTACTCAGAGGTTTGGCAATTTTTGAAAAATCCTTTATAAACCTTCTGTAGAATCCTGCATGCCCCAGAAAGCTTCTGATTGCCTTAACATTGGTAGGTGGTGGTAATTTTTCAATTACTTCAACTTTAGCTTGATCCACCTCTATTCCTTTGTTTGAAATTTTATGCCCAAGGACAATTCCTTCAGTCACCATAAAGTGACATTTTTTCCAGTTTAAAACTAGGTTGGTCTCTTGGCATCTTTTCAGAACAAGTGCTAGATGGTTAAGACAGGAGCTGAATGAGTCTCCAAATACTGAAAAGTCATCCATGAAGACTTCCAGAAATTTCTCTACCATATCTGAAAAGATAGAGAGCATGCACCTCTGAAAGGTTGCAGGTGCATTGCACAGACCAAATGGCATCCTTCTGTATGCAAATACTCCAGAAGGACATGTAAATGCTGTTTTCTCTTGGTCCTGAGGATCTACTGCAATTTGGTTGTAACCTGAGTAGCCGTCCAAAAAGCAGTAGTATTCATGACCTGCTAGTCTCTCTAGCATCTGGTCTATGAATGGTAAAGGAAAATGATCCTTTCTGGTGACTGTATTGAGCCTTCTGTAGTCAATACACATGCGCCACCCTGTAACTGTTCTTGTAGGAACTAGTTCATTCTTTTCATTATGAACCACTATCATGCCTCCCTTCTTAGGGACAACGTGGACAGGGCTCACCCAGGGGCTATCAGAAATAGGATAAATAATCCCAGCCTCTAGTAACTTAGTGACCTCTTTCTGCACCACCTCCTTCATGGCTGGATTTAGCCGCCTTTGTGGTTGAACCACTGGCTTAGCATCATCCTCCAATAGGATCTTGTGCATGCATCTTGCTGGGCTAATGCCCTTAAGATCACTTATGGACCACCCAAGAGCTGTCTTGTGTGTCCTTAGCACTTGAATTAGTGCTTCCTCTTCCTGTGGATTTAGAGCAGAGCTTATGATCACTGGAAAAGTGTCACCTTCTCCCAGAAATGCATATTTCAGGGATGGTGGTAGTGGTTTGAGCTCTGGTTTAGGAGGCTTATCTTCTTCCAGAGGAATTTTCAGAATTTCTTTTATTTCCTTTAGTTCCTCCAGATCAGGCTGAACATCTTTAAAGATGTCATCTAGCTCTAATTCAAGACTTTCAGTCATATTGACCTCCTCCACCAAAGAGTCAATAATATCAGTGCTCATGCAGTCATTTGATGTGTCTGGATGCTGCATAGCTTTGACAACATTCAAGTTGAACTCATCCTCATTGACTCTCAGGGTTATTTCCCCTTTTTGTACATCAATGAGAGTTCGTCCAGTTGCTAGGAAAGGTCTTCCTAGAATGAGAGTTGCACTCTTGTGCTCCTCCATTTCCAGCACTACAAAGTCAGTTGGAAAGGCAAATGGCCCAACCTTGACAATCATGTCCTCAATTATGCCTGATGGATATTTAATGGAGCCATCAGCAAGTTGGAGGCATATCCTGGTTGGTTTGACTTCTTCAGTCAACCCAAGCTTTCTGATAGTGGATGCAGGTATTAGATTGATGCTTGCTCCAAGGTCACACAGGGCTATCTTGGTGCAAGCACCTTCTAATGTGCATGGTATCATAAAGCTTCCTGGATCTTGAAGCTTTTCTGGTAAACTTTTCAGAATGACTGCACTGCATTCTTCAGTGAGAAATACTTTTTCAGTTTCTCTCCAATCCTTCTTATGACTTAAGATCTCTTTCATGAACTTAGCATAAGAAGGTATTTGCTCAAGTGCCTCTGCAAACGGAATCTTGATTTCTAGAGTCCTTAGATAGTCTGCAAAGCGGGCGAATTGCTTATCCTGTTCCGCTTGGCGGAGTTTCTGAGGATAAGGCATCCTGGCTTTATATTCTTCAACCTTAGTTGCTGCAGGTTTATTCCTTACAGAGGTGGTTGGAGAAGCCTTTTTAGAGGGGTTACTATCAGCACTCTCAGGTGTCTGGTTCCCCTTTGGCGTTTGAACGCCAGGATTGGGTGGAAAATGGGCGTTTAACGCCAACTTTTCCCCCTTTTCTGGCGTTTGAACGCCAGAACTGGGCAGGGAATGGGCGTTTAACGCCAGCTTTCCCCCTTTTCTGGCGTTTGAACGCCAATAGTATTCCTCTCTGGGCTCTTACTATCCTCAGAGGGATTTTGGATAGTGGTTTGGCTATCCTCTGTCAATTGTTCCTTCATTGACTTTTTGCTACTTTGAGCAGTGTTATTCAATGTCTTCCCACTCCTCAGTTGAACTGCTTGGCATTCTTCTGTTATCTGTTTAGATAGCTGCTGTTTTGTCTGATTCAACTGTGATTCTATGTTCTTGTTAGCAATTTTAGTTTCTTGGAGCATCTCTTTAAATTCTGCTAACTGTTTTGTCATCAGGTGTAGTTGCTGATTAAGCTCAACCATCTGTTCTTTAGGATTAGGATCAGTGGCTACTGCCATAACTTCTTCTTTTGTAGAGAACTCATTGCTAGAGTACAAATGTTGATTTCTAGCAACAGTATCTATAAGCTCTTGAGCCTCCTCAATCGTCTTCCTCATATGTATAGATCCACCAGCTGAGTGGTCTAGAGACATCTGAGCTTTTTCTGTAAGCCCATAGTAGAAGATGTCTAACTGTACCCACTCTGAAAACATTTCAGAGGGGCATTTTCTTAGCATACCTCTATACCTCTCCCAGGCATTATAAAGGGATTCATTATCCTCTTGTTTAAAGCCTTGGATGTCCAGCCTTAGCTGTGTCATCCTTTTTGGAGGGTAAAAGTGATTCAGGAATTTGTCTGATAACTGTTTCCATGTCTTTATGCTTGCTGCAGGTTGGTTATTCAACCACTTCTTAGCTTGATCTTTTACAGCAAATGGAAACAGTAATAATCTGTAGACATCCTGATCCACCTCTTTATCACGTACTGTGTTAGCAATTTGTAAGAATTCTGCCATAAACTCAGTAGGTTCTTCCTGTGGAAGACCGGAATACTGGGAATTTTGCTGCACCATGATAACGAGTTGAGGGTTTAGCTCAAAGCTGCTTGCTTTTATGGGAGGTATACAGATGCTACTCCCATATGCAACTGTAATGGGGTTAGCATATGACCCCAAAGTCCTTCTGGACTGCTCAATTCCACTTAGGTCCATGATAGAGAAAGGGAAATGATATGGATTGCAAGTAGATTATTATTTTTTTTAAAAAAAAAAGATCGAAAATAATAAAATAAAACAAAAGGAAAATAGAATAAGATTTCGAAAACTAAAAGAAAAACGAAATCAAAGCAAATTGGAAACTAAATCAATCAACTAATTAAAAAGATTTTGGAATTGGCAATTAAAAAGATATGATTGAAAATTATTTTGAAAAAGATTTGATTTTTTTTTTGAAATGAGGAAAGAGAAAAACAACAAAATGACACCAAACTTAAAATTTTTAGAAAATCAAACACTAATTTTCGAAAACCTAAAGGAAAACACAAAGAAGACACCAAACTTAGAATTTTTAAAGATCAAAAAGGGACTAAGGACATGCAAATTCGAAAATTAAAAGAAAAACAAAAGCATGCAATTGACACCAAACTTAAAATATGAAACTACACTCAAATAAAAGACTCTAAACCAGCAAAAATAAAACAGTCCTAATCTAAGCAACAAGATAAACCGTTAGTTGTCCAAACTCGAACAATCCCCGACAACGGCGCCAAAAACTTGGTGCACAAAATTGCAATCACACTTTGCAATCCCGCACAACTAACCAGCAAGTACACTGGGTCGTCCAAGTAATACCTTACGTGAGTAAGGGTCGATCCCACGGAGATTGTCGGCTTGAAGCAAGCTATGGTTATCTTGTAACTCTTAGTTAGGATATCAAAGATTATCAGGATTGATTGTGAAAAGCAAAAGAACATGAAATAAGTACTTGTTTTGCAGTAATTGAGAATAGGTTGAGGTTTTGGAGATGCTCTGTCTTCTGAACCTCTGCTTTCCTACTGTCTTCTTCTTCAAGCACGCAAGACTCCTTCCACGGCAAGCTGTATGCAAGGGTTTCACCGTTGTCAGTGGCTACCTCCCATCCTCTCAGTGGAAATGTTCAACGCACCCTGTCACGGCACGGCTATCCATCTGTCGGTTCTCAATCAGGCCGGAATAGAATCCAATGATTCTTTTGCGTCTGTCACTAACGCCCCGCCATTAGGAGTTTGAAGCTCGTCACAGTCATTCAATCATTGAATCCTACTCAGAATACCACAGACAAGGTTTAGACCTTCCGGATTCTCTTGAATGCCGCTATCAGTTCTAGCTTATACCACGAAGATTCTGATTAAGGAATCCAAGAGATATCTACTCAATCTAAAGTAGAACGGAGGTGGTTGTCAGGAACGCATTCATTGTTGAGAATATGATGAGTGTCACGGATCATCACATTCATCCGGGTTAAGAACAAGTGATATCTTAGAACGGAAGCAAGCATGATTGAATAAGAAACAGTAGTAATTGCATTAATCCATCAAGACACAGCAGAGCTCCTCACCCCCAACCATGGGGTTTAGAGACTCATGCTGTAGAAGATACAATGAGAAACGTGTAAAGTGTCATGAGGTACAGATACAATGTCAAAAGATCCTATTAATAGTGAACTAGTAACCTAGAGTTTACAGAAATGAGTAAATGACAGAAAAATCCACTTCCGGGCCCACTTGGTGTGTGCTTGGGCTGAGCATTGAAGCATTTTCGTGTAGAGGCTCTTTCTGGAGTTAAACGCCAGCTTTTATGCCAGTTTGGGCGTTTAACTCCAATTTCTATGCCAGTTCAAGCGTTAAACGCTGGGAATTCTGAAGCTGATTTGCAACGTCGGTTTGGGCCATCAAATCTCGGGCAAAGTATGGACTATTATACATTGCTGGAAAGCCCAGGATGTCTACTTTCCAACGCCGTTGAGAGCGTGCCAATTGGGCTTCTGCAGCTCCAGAAAATCCACTTCGAGTGCAGGGAGGTCAGAATCCAACAGCATCTGCAGTCCTTTTCAGCCTCTGAATCAGATTTTTGCTCAGGACCCTCAATTTCAGCCAGAAAATACCTGAAATCACAGAAAAACACACAAACTCATAGTGAAGTCCAGAAAAGTGAATTTTAACTAAAAACTAATAAAAATATACTAAAAACTAACTAAATCATACTAAAAACATTCTAAAAACAATGCTAAAAAGCGTATAAATTATCCGCTCATCAGCTACACTCTTTCCTTCCTTGGGCCACGCTTTCTTAAGCCACGCTTCACTCTTTTCTTCTTTTCTTCACCTTCAAATAATCAAAACAACCAATCAAAGTATCACTAAATTCACAAGGTTTATAAATCAGTTAAAATTCAATTAAATTTAGCTTAAACCTCATGATTTAGCATCAATTAAGTGGTGGTTGATTGATTCAAATAAAACATGAAATTCCACTCTAAATTGCTTACTTATGGTGCAAGAAAGTGCATAAAAACTAATGAAACAAGTGAAATTAGCTTGAGAAATGGGTATATGATGACTTGTCATCACAACACCAAACTTAAATCTTGCTTGTCCCCAAGCAAGCATCAAAATTAAGAGGAAAATGAAATGAAAAAAGAAAAGCATACATATCCTTATTAGGCATATAGCAGAACTTGATTCATGGAGTTTTTATGCAGACAATGATAACTCAGTTATTGTTTGTTGTTACATAATATACACCTTTCCTCAAAGGCTCACTAAACTTGTTGTTATTATTCTTTGAAGGCTTGGTGTCAAATGTTGCAGTAGCCTTTGGCTTTATTTTTACTCAACATCTCTCCACCACAGACACATGGCTCACTATTTCCTCCTAGGATCATTGATGCCCAGCATCTCTTTGGATAACTAAATGTTCTGTATCTAGGTTGCTCTTTATTGTGGACTTTCAATTGGCCATCCCAAATCAGTTGATCTAAGTGGCCAGGTTTTGAAATACCCCTTTGAATTTACTTATCCAAGCATGTCCTAGTACAAGAACACCACAAGCATATGTCCTAGGGTCCAAGCTATTGGTGTCTAGCCTTTATTCTTTGTTTTTCTTGCCACATTGGCTTTTTTTTCTTCCTTTTCTTTCTGTTTTTATTTTTGTTCTCAAGGGATTTTTTTTTCTTTACTGATAGGAACCTTTATGACAGCAAGCTAGCTCACACTTCAATGAAAATGACATTATGCAGCAATTATTTCATGAGTTATGCATTTAATCAAACACATATACCACCATTAACTTCCATTCTAACTTATGCAACATTGGATATTTACTTTCTAATTTAAACATTTCTCTTTTATTCAAGCATATGGGAAACAAAACAAAATTTAAAGCTAAGTGATGAATGACAAGCTTTATGCGGATAAGCATTCTTAACTAAACAACTTCACTTGCAACTAGATGAACACTTTAGCAAGACATACAAGAATTCCTGAATTAAAACTTTTCACAACAACAAGGATCAAGTGTAAATACAACCTTTTAAGTTGCAGCTTTTCATTCTTCCTCCTGTTGCCTCCCTTTTGAGTCATAATGCAAGTTGTCTTCAAATGTTGGCTAGTTTTCTGCATAATTCTCAAAAATTGCTTGCATCTCAAGCCCTTAAGTGAATGGTTAATATGCATGAGTTAAGTATGTCTTTTGGATTTATTTTGGTGTGGGAACACCAAACTTAATTCCTTACCACTTCCTCTGATGCAACAAGTTAACCATATGTAAAACCTTGTATCCTTGCTAAAGGTTATGGAATTAAAGCTAAAAAATAGTTAAATAGTTGAATAATTTGCCTGATTGCTTAGAGCTAGCATTGTGCAGGAAGTGAGAATGTTCTTTTAAATGAGATTTTGGTGGAACACCAAACTTAGAATCCTTCATTCTCCCTTAAATTGTTTTGGTGTGCAACACCAAACTTAGCTCCTTGCAATACAGACCGATTGTTCAACCTTTTTATTGAAATAGCTATGAAAAAAAACTACATTAGGTTGGGTTGCCTCCCAACAAGCGCTCTTTTAATGTCACTAGCTTGACATTCCTTATTCTTGCTCAACTTCCAAAGTGTTTCAGGATTAAAAGGTGTGGATTCATTGCTCTTTCCTCCTGTCACAAAAGCAGAAACACAAACAGAGCCAGAAACTAAAACAGAGCATTCTGTAACTTAAGTGCAGTTAGAGTTAGTAGAGGCAAAGTCTCGAAAAGTTAGTGTGTTAGTTAAAAATAAAGAAAAAGTGCTTGATCTAGACCACCACTTCACTTAATCATTGTCAATCTATTTCAATCCCTGGCAACGGCGCCAAAAACTTGATGTGCAGAAAACGATCCGACACAAAACTCACCGGCAAGTGTACCGGGTCGCATCAAGTAATAAAACTCACGGGAGTGAGGTCGATCCCACAGGGATTGAAGGATTGAGCAATTTTAGTTTAGTGGTTGATTTAGTCAAGCGAATCAAGTATTGGTTGAGTGATTTTGTATCCGACAGTAAGTAAATAGCAGGAAATGTAAAGGGAGAGGGATGAATTGCAGAAATTAAAGAGAATTGAAATTAAAGGTGCTGAATCTTAAAGAACAAGAAATTAAATGACTGAAACTTAAAGTGCAAGAAATGTAAATTGCAGTAACTTAAAGTGCAAGAAATATAAATTGCTTGAATGGAAAAGGGATTTGAGGACTGGGAATTCAGAATTTAAGCAAGGGAAATTAAATTGCAACAATTATCAAAGCAAGAGATGATTTAAATTCAACTAGATCTCAAACAGAAAGTGAAATTCAATTGCATCAGTGGTTCAGCAGAAGAACCAAAAAGATAAAATTAGATCTCAAGACTCCAGAGACTAGATAGCAGATTCTAGATCTCAATTGCCTTACTAGATCCAAGTTCACAAAGCAATTAAAGAGAAATTAAAGATTGCAGCAGTAAAGGAAATGGAATTGAACTCAATTATGCAGTAGAAAAATCAAAGAGATCTTGAAGGGAGATTGAGACAGAAATTCCTCAATTCTTCACATTCAAGACTCAAACAAAACCCAGTAAAGAAAACCAAAAGAACAGAGGTAGAAGAAATGAATTCTCTCCTCCAATTGCAGAAAACAGAAAATGGAAAGTGAGCTCTCAAGTTGATTAAAGATGAAAATTCAAAAATGAAAGTAAGCTTTCTCTCCAAAAAGAACTCTTCATTCTAATCCTAACTAACACCTATTTATACACTTTCTATTTTGGATCTAAGAATTTTGAGTGGGCTTTTTGATTTGGTGAAGAAATGAATTAGGTTGGATTTTTGATTCAATTTTCAGCCCATGAGAAATTAGCTTCCAGGAGGCTGCCCTGCTCTTGTGGAGGGCAGAGCAGGGAAGTTGTGTGAGGAAGCATGTTGCGTGCCAGGTGTGGGAGAGGCATTCAGGATGCTGCCCTGCCCTTGTGGAGGGCAGGGCAGTGTTGCCATGGTGCGCTTTGCCTTGCTGCCCGTGCGTCCATGTGCGCGCGCCCATGCTCCTGGCCGTGCCAAAATGTTGCGCCATGCACCAAGAAATGCTGCCCTGCCCATGTGGAGGCCAGGGCAATGTTGCTATTGGGTGAGGTCCCAAGTTCGAAACTTGCTGGATGGCTTTTGTTGCATTTCTTCCTTAGGTTTCTTGGCACCAAAGTAGCGCCTAGTTCTTTGCTTCCTCAAGGTGCTATGTTCGATCCTTGGAGGTTGAAAACAAACCAATTTTTGCTTGTTTTCCTTGTATTTGAGCGCTACTTCTTTCCTTCCTGTTCTTGGGTTCGAAACCCATGGGTGGCACTTGGAGACAATTTCCTTTGATTTATTTTGGTGAGAGCCCGATATTGCTCTTGAGGAGGGCAGGGCAGAATTTTTCCTTCCTTTGTTCCTTGGCATAGAGTTGTGCTCCACTCTTATGGAGGGCAGGGCAGTGATGTTTTGGAAGCTTGTTTCATTGTTGTGCTCCTTTGGAGGGCAGTGTGCTCTTGAGGAGGGCAGTGTTGCTTCCTTCCTTCCATGCGCTACACTCTTTCCTTCCTTGGGCCACGCTTTCTTAAGCCACGCTTCACTCTTTTCTTCTTTTCTTCACCTTCAAATAATCAAAACAACCAATCAAAGTATCACTAAATTCACAAGGTATATAAAACAATTAAAATTCAATTAAATTTAGCTTAAACCTCATGATTTAGCATCAATTAAGTGGTGGTTGATTGATTCAAATAAAACATGAAATTCCACTCTAAATTGCTTACTTATGGTGCAAGAAAGTGCATAAAAACTAATGAAACAAATGAAATTAGCTTGAGAAATGGGTATATGATGACTTGTCATCAAACATCTTAGATAGGAACACACATATGTGAATGGAAAAATATAAGTAATTGCATTAATTCATCGAGACGCTGCAGAGCTCCTCACCCCCATCAATGGAGTTTAGAGACTCATGCCGTCAAAGAGTATAATTCAGATCTAAAATGTCATGAGGTATACAAAATAAGTCTCTAAAAGTTGTTTAAATAGTAAACTAGTAACCTAGGTTTACAGAAAATGAGTAAACTAAGATAATTGGTGTAGAAATCCACTTCTGGGGCCCACTTGGTGTGTGCTGGGGCTGAGACTTAAGCCTCTCACATGCTTGGGCTGTTTCTAGAGTTGAACGCCAGGTTGTAACGTGTTTTGGGCGTTGAACTCCAACTTGTAACCTGTTTCTGGCGCTGGACGCCAGATTGCAACATGGAACCGGCGTTGAACGCCAATTTACGTCATCTATCTTTGCGCAAAGTATAGACTATTATATATTTCTGGAAATCCCTGGATGTCTACTTTCCAACCCAATTGAGAGCGTGTCAATTGGACTCCTTTAGCTCCAAAAACTCCATTCCGAGTGCAGGGAGGTCAGGATCCAACAGTATCAGCAGTCCTTTTTCAGCCTCCTATCAGAGTTTTGCTCAGCTCCCTCAATTTCAGCCAGAAAATACCTGAAATCACAGAAAAACACACAAACTCATAGTAAATTCCAGAAATATGATTTTTGCCTAAAAACTAATAATATTCTACTAAAAACTAATTAAAACATACTAAAATCTACATGAAATTACCCCCAAAAAGCGTATAAAATATCTGCTCATCAAGTTTGTAAATTGGGGGTTTTAAGAATGAGGAACAATTATGATGAATGACAAGTAAAATAAATAATTGACAGTAAAATAAACTCTTAGCAAGGTATGAGAACCGGAAATCATATCCTAGTTATCCTTATCAATTGTGATGAGAATTGGATTTTTCTCCCATTTTGTTAACCTCTAACTATGAAGGTAAGTCAAGTGAATGAATTAATTCGAATCCTCAAGTCCCAGTCTTTCCTTAGGAAAAGTTAGAGTTATTGGATCTCGAATCAATTCTTGAAGAATTCCAATTTTCAGTCAACAATGAGTTTGATAACTCAAGAGTTACCAATTAATCAACCAAAGCCAAAAGGGAATAAAACCTACTTGAATGAAAATAATTTGGATGGAGCACAAGCATCAATAACATAAATTAGAGAAAACAATCATAAATCTGAAATACCTCAATTGCATTAATAAAATAAAATCAATCCAAATATGAAGAGTCATAAGCCAAATAAGCAACATCAATAATCAACAATTAAGAGGAGTCGAAATAAAAAGATATTGAACCTGATGAAGAGTTAAAATAAATCCTAATTTTAAAAATCCTAATTTCTAAATCCTAAGAGAGAGGAGAGAGCCTCTCTCTCTAAAAACCTAAATCATGGAAAGTGACTAAAAATTCGCGACCCCTCGAATGGATGCATTCCCACACTTCATAACCTCTGGTCTATGCCTTCTGGACTTGGATTTGGTCCAAAAAGGGCTTCAGAATCCGCTATGAGCGTTTTCTGCTATTTCTGGTGCGTAGCCTCTGTCACGCGTCCGCGTGGGTCACGCGGTCGCGTCAATTGGAGTTTTCCTTATCGCGCGGTCGCGTTAGTCATGCGGCCGCGTCATAGGTGTTCTTCTTTAGGTGCGCGGTCGCGTCAGTCATGCGGCCGCGTCGCTGCTTCTTTGCTTTTGGCACGCGGTCGTGTCGTCCATGCGATCGCGTGGATGCCAGTTTCTCTAAAACTCCATTTTACACTTTCCTTCCATTTTTGTGTTTCCTTTTCCATCCTTTAAGTCATTCCTGCCTTAGAAGATCTGAAACTACTCAACACACTAATCATGGCATCGAATGGAAATAAAGGTAATTAAAATAATTAACTTTAAAGCATAGGAAACATGTTTTTCACATACATCACATAATAAGGAAGGAAAAGTAAAACCATGCAATTAATATGAATAAGTGGGTGAAGGATTGAATAAATCACTCAAACTAAGCACAAAATATATCATAAAATATGGGTTTATCAAGGATGCTGTCATTGTAGAAGAAGAAGAGTTGGTTGAAGATTTAGGAGATGCTGAACCTCCTCAGGAATCCAGAGTTGTGGAGAATTCCATCGAAGACGTTACAATTAATGCTAAGGAGGATAGTGCACAAACCCCAAGGTAGGTATCTTATGAGGAATTAGACGGAATAACCCAAGACTCAAGTTTTCCTGATGATGATAGTCACAAATCAAGTTCTCTTAATAATGAACTTGCATCCGCAAGTGAATTTTCTGAGACAGAAGATTCTTCCCCAAGTGAATACGAAGATGATGCAGAGGTCGACTTTTCTCAACTTCCCAATTATGACTCAAGTGATGAGGAAGATATCGATGACTTTGATCAAGACATGGTTGAAATCGAAGAAATTTGCAAGGAAGTGGAGGAATTCACAGAAGACCACAAGGGAGTAGAGCTTGCAAAACCACTGGAAACACCTATCCCAAGGCCACTACCACCCAACACAAACCTCAAGTGGGTAAAATCCTTAGCTTTTATCTTTACTTTTCCACTTGAATATGGTTTACTTGAAACAGATGGCCAGCTTAGAGCTCTTTGCAGCTTTAAAAGCAAACGGGAAACGACTCACACTCAACGCTGGTATGCAAGACTCAATGAGGCTTCGCACTTCAATTTAAGGTGCAAGGATTGGTGTCAAGCTCAATTGAAAGGATCTCGGAAGCTGTTTGGTCACTGCAGTGAGAATTCAGACTACTCACCACCCGGCTGGAAAAATGTAGATCAAGACAAAGACGGGCGTAGAAGAAAAGTTTGGGATCCTGGAGTCTGTTTTGACATTCAACACCCCGGGAGCCTTGAAGCCTGTTTGAACTCACCTAAGGGCTTTACATGCCTCGTTTGGGACCCCGGAGGCTGTTGGAATTCCAAACATTGGTGGAGATTCCTAGATCAGTACAAGCATAAGCCACCATGACAGGAAGCTCATCAAATGTCCAACTTAAGGACTTTAAGTAAAAGTGCTAGGTGGGAGACAACCCACCATGGTATGATCGTTCCCTTTCCATTTGGCTTTGTTTTCGAATTTTGTTTGAACCTGGAATTTCTGCATAACATTCATTGCATTTTGCATTCTGCATACTACATAAAAAAAATACACACACGCGACGCGACAGCGTCGCCGATGCGTCCGCGTCATAGGTGCGTTAGGAAGAAAACAAATTGAACAGAGAGTCACGCGAAAGCGTGGCTGGAGGTGTGCCTTTGGCACAAATTGGTCCACCCGATCGCGTCGCTGATGCGTCCGCGTCATGTGGAAAAAATGCCTCCCACGCATCCGCATCACTCACGCGAACGCGTGCCTCAAAATCGACGTAAAAAGGGTGTATGGCCGAAAGTTGAGGTGGAACGTGGCTGGACTCATGCTGGAAGCACTAGCCCTACCACGCGAATGCGTGCCCCACGCGTTCGCATCTTTTTTCAAAATAGGCCATCCACGCGATCGTGTCCTCCACGCGACCGCATCACCCAGATTTTTGGCAAAATGCATTTAAACAGAGAGTTGTACAAACGCGAGGCTGCACTCACGCCACCAGCACAAATTGAGTCACGCGTCCGCGTGCCACACGCGTTCGCGTCACTTCATCAAAGCACGACCCACGCGACCGCGTGCCTTACGCACTCACATCACCTGTGCCGCACAACTTATCCAGATCAGCGCCAATTATCTTATTTTTTCTTCTCTAATCCTAATCTCTTCTATGTTTTCTTCTTTCTTCCTCCTTTTCTTACTTTCTTCTTCTTCATCTCTTTCACTTCTCATCTCTCTTCACTTCCATTCTATTTCATTCAATTTATTTGCATACTTTCATTCATTGCATTATCTTCATTGGTGTTGAAAAATTAATTAGGGTCATTATTTTGCTTGTGGATTGTTAAGAGATTGCTTGACAATTATATATTATTTTTTAGGGTGCTTGCATGTTCAATTTAATACTTTCCATACCTTATTTAATATGCATGCTTTGTATTTGTGAAAAAGCCCATATGGCATTGTGCATTCTTAATTATTCTATCCTTCTTCTCTAATGCCTGCTTTTCACAAAACCCTTTTCAATATTTTACTAATTAAATATAATTGTCAATACAAACGTTATTGTTAGTTTCTCACGACTATAATACATTAAGGCTTTTAATGCTTGATTTACGCTACTCATGCCTTTGCCAGCATGCCAATAAACATCTTGCATTTATTTGCCTCAATTTATCATGCCCTGTTTCCATTGTTGTCCTAATTTCATGGAGTCGCGACCATGTGTTAACGACATTCTTCTTTTTGGCATGATTATTACTCGTACTGCTTTCTCCCATGCTCTATACCTTTGACTTCATGTCTCTTTCTCTACTCCCTTTTCAGGATGGCCACCAGGAAGCATAAAGAGAAAGACTCTACAACGAGCACCGGCTGAGGAACCACAATCCTCGTCCACCTGCACATCTTTGCATGCACCGAGGACGGTGCAATCTTTAAGTGTCAGGAGGTCGATACCGATCTCCACGGGTTAGTTAGTCCCTTCTCAACACCAATTTTTGTTTTTCATTGTTGAATTTGCATGTTTGATTGCATGTTTGTTTGATTTTGTGCATATTTTACCACTTGGTTGAAGTAATATTTTCTTTTTCAAGAAACTTTTTATAGTATTTCACTAATTTAAATTAAAAACTTTTTGAAAAAACTTGTATGAAGAAATATTATTTTGGAACATAGTTTAGAGCTCGAACACACAAAACCAGTGAGATTTTCAGCCTATTTGATTGGTTGCATTTTATCAACCAATATATTTTATTTTTTTGTGTTATTCTCTCTAAAATTGTAATCTTTATCTTGCTTAATTCTATATTTCCATTGTTTGATGTATGCATGCACTTATATGATTGAGGCCTTGTTTCACTAAGCTTACATACCCATATGGCCTTACCCTTCCATTATCCTTTGCAAACCAATTTGAGCCTATTTTACCCATTTGTTCTTTACTTTAGCTCATTACTAACCCTAAGCGGAAAACAATAATGACCTTAGTTTGAATCCTTGATTAGCTTAGACTAGTAAACGTGCTCATGATTTAAGTGTGGGGAAGTTGGATTTGAAAATATTTGGTTTGAGTAATTGGGTGTTGTATATTTTAGTGAAAATGTGCAAAATAATAGTTGAGCACATATTATTGCATTCAATACTTTAATCATATGCATTGAGAAAAATAAAAGAAAAATAATAAAAAAAGAGAAAAATAAAAAGAAGAAAAAGTGAAAAAGAAAAGAAAAAAAAAAGTAAATAATAAAAGGGGACAAAATGCCCCAAAGTAAGTGTTGGTATCAATGCATATGTACTGAACTCAAATTTAGGATGCATGAATATGTGGAAAACACAGTTAATGGGAAGTTAGATCATGTATTATTGTATGGATTGTCTTAAGTTAGGTGGGAACAGTTTATGTTAATTAAGGATTCAGATTTTAGTCCACTTGGCCAAATACAATCCTACCTTGACCCTAACCCCATTACAACCCTGAAAAGACCTCTTGATTTGTGTATTGGTACATTAAATTTTTGTTGATTGTTAGATGAAGAGCAAGCTATAGAAAGCAAGATTAGTAGAGAATTGAGAGAATTGACCCTAGACACTTGAGAGCTAGAGTGATATACACTACCAGTAAGGGTTCAGTGCTTAATTCTATGTTACCTACTTTCATGAGCTATCTTCTTCTTGCAAGTTATTTGTATTGTATTTTGCGATTTGAATTAGTGAAATCCAGTTCATATTTGTTCTCGAAAGATTTATTTACTTTTCCACCAAGTTGGTAGAATCATCTTTGCATGTAGTTGCATTCATATAGATAGGTTGCATTTCATACATTCTATCATTCCTCTTCACTCCTTTATAGCTTCTCATGAGCTTAGCATGAGGACATGCTAATGTTTAAGTGTGGGGAGGTTGATAAACCACTATTTTATGGTTTATATTGTGCTTAATTAAGTGGATTTTATCGATCTTTCATACACTTATTCATACTAAATGCATGGGTTTACATTCTCCTTCCTAATTTTGTGCTATGATTGAAAACATGTTTCTTTAGCCTTATATTTGCTAATATTAATCCTCTCTTATTACCATTAGATGCCGTGATATGTGTGTTAAGTGATTTCAGGGATTACAGGGCATGAATGGCTCAGAGGATGGAAAGGAAGCATGCAAAAGTGGAAGGAATACAAGAAGTTGAAGGAATTGCAAAGCTGTCAGCCTGACCCTCTCGCACTAAAACGACCATAACTCGAGCTACAGAGGTCCAAATGATGCAGTTCTAGATGAGTTGGAAAGCTAACATCCGGGGCTTCACAACGATATATAATTTGCTGTAGCTGCCCCAAAGTTAGGCGACGCGGACGCGTGAATGACGCGCCCGCATCGCATCTGCGAATCTCAACCCACGCAAACACGTGGATGACGCCTCCGCGTCACTTTGCCACAATCTGTACGCACCAGATTTCGAAATTAGCAATTTTTGGGTTGTTTCTGACCCAGTTTTTGGCACAGAAAGCACAGATTAGAGGCTATAAAGTGGGGGAATGCATCCATTCATAATCATTCATTCAAAAAAGCACTTTTCATAATTTAGATGTAGTTTTTAGTGAGAGAGGTTCTCTCCTCTCTCTTAGGTATTAGGATTAGGATTTTTAGAAATTAGGAATATTTTCATCTTCTTCAATTACAGGTTCAATGTTCCTTTTATTTGTTTTCTCAATTTAGTTTATGGATTTCTATGTTTAACTCAACTTCTTTATTTGGCTATAACTGCCCATGTTACATTTGATGTCTTTATCAATTCATGATTTTGAGGTATTTCAGTTTATTATTACTCTCTTTTATTTATGTTACTGTTGCTCCCAATCCAAAGATATTTTTATTCTAGTAGATTTACTTTTCTCCTTTTGGTCTTGGTTAGGAAACCAGTAACTCAGGAGTTATTAGACTCAACGTGATTGATAATTGCTATCTTTGCTAATTAGCTTGAACTTCAATAATCCCAATCTTTTTCTAGGAATTAACTAAGATTTGAAGATCAAACTAATTAGTCACTTGACCTTCCCTTGCACTAGCAAAGGTTAACTAAGTAGAACTAAGATTCAATTTTCATCATCATTGATAAGGATAACTAGGATAGGACTTCCAATTTCTCATACCTTGCCAAAAGTTTATTTTACAGTTATTTATTTATTCTACAGTCTTTTATTTATTTTAATTGCAATTTAAATGACTTGTTCCTCATTTTTAAAACCCCGGTTTATAATCTTCATAACCAATAATAAGAACATACCTCCCTGCAATTCCTTGAGAAGACGACCTGAGGTTTAAATACTCGGTTATCAATTCATTTAAGGGTTTCTTACTTGTGACAACCAAAATGTTTGTACGAAGGGATTTTCTGTTGGTTTAGAATCTATACTCACAACGCGACTATATTTTATAAAATTCTTTACTAGCAAAAATCCTAACGTCAACCACTGTGCTCTTTCCCATGACCCATGGAACAGTAGGATCAAGAGCTATAGCCCGTTTCACTGCATCCCAGTGAAATCTCAGGAATCTCATATGCTCCTCAGCCTTTTGGTAACCGTCTGGCTGATCTGATTTAGGTGGGAGCTGGAGGATGTCTTCTATGGCTTCCTCAGTAACCAAAATTTGCTTGCACTTGAGCTGTACTGCATCCAGGGATGTTTTAAAGTAGTTACAGTAGAATTCTCTGACCCAGGATGAGTTGATCTCAGTCAAGTTTCTCTCCAAGAAGAACCAGCCTCTCTGTTTAATTTGGTCTGAAGTGTACTGCTTGAGTTCTTCTAGAATTTTGAGTGTCATTTCCAGGTATAGGTTCCTGGATGTGGCAAAAACTGGGTACTTCAGCTCACAGTATTTGTTTGCAAATTTTACCGGGTCAGCTACAGGTACCAACTGATCAGCTTTTTCCTGCAGGGTAAAGTTCTTCTCCCGCCAGGAATCATCATGTACGATGCCAAGGATGGAGATAAAGGATTCGCCTCTTTTCCTTTTGCCAGTGGTTGCTTTGCCCTTTACTTTGCTTTGAGGGTCAGACATCCTGAAAAAATAGGAATTCCAGCATATAATGGAAGAATAAAAGCAGGAAAATAGGTAGACAAATAGAATAATAGCAATATAAGCACAGAGTGGAAAAAGAGTAAGCGAAGCATGAGATGAGTTAAATATATGTGCATTGTGGATTGTATGCAAGTGGAAAAGTCTGAAAATAGAAATCACAATCCAAAATATATGATAAGTGAAAGTCACGTTAATTAGGAAAAAACAATGATCATGTCCTGGGTTAGAAAGTTAAAGTAGTCAGGTAAAAAAGAGAAGTTGGGAAGTTAAAATGGTTAGTAGGTAAAAAGGGAGTTAGAAAGTGAAAATAGAGAGTTAGTAAAAAGACAGTTAGGGTAAGTGGCATGATGATGGGTTTCCTAGTTAACAATAAATCCACAAAGTTAAAGAACAATCAACTCATATTCAAGCAAAGATATCATTTTATTGATGACAATTCAGATATGTGCAAGAGTTGCAAGATAGAAATGCAATCATCAATAATGCAATTTTAATAACCAGGGAATCAAAAGGGATGAGAATGCTAGCCCGTGCAGTCATGAATCGGCTAGGTTGAAATCAAGTAATGCAAAATATTAAGTTTCCAAACTCAATACATGAAAACAGGTTGCAAAAAATTGGGCAGCATTCTGGCTAAAATTGGATGTTCCCAGGTAATAAATAGCAAGAAAAAACAGTTCATATGAGAATAAAAGGTGCTGCAAAGAGTCACAAATACAGGAACAGTAAAGATCAGTGTAATAGCAGCATGAAGCATGAAGAACAGCATATGAACAGAATTATTATCATAGCCAGATAAAAAATTGCGAAATAGATAAAACAGATAATCAAGAACGGCGCAATTATCAGGCCTAAATCCACTAACCACATCCTAGCTACCTAACCACCTAGAATCCACTACAATCATGCATCTCTAACTATCCTAATTTGAACAGAATCTGAAAAAATGCAACTAACTACGAATGATAGAGAAATCGGTGTATAGCGAAACCTGGTGTGGGTAGGACCAGAATTTGAGACAGAGAGGGGAGTAGTGGCGCTGGTGGCTACTGATGAGCGGATAATTTATACGCTTTTTGGCATTGTTTTTATGTAGTTTTTAGTAGGATCTAGCTACTTTTAGGGATGTTTTTATTAGTTTTTATGCAAAATTCACATTTCTGGACTTTACTATGAGTTTGTGTGTTTTTCTGTGATTTCAGGTAATTTCTGACTGAAATTGAGGGATCTGAGTAAAAATCTGATAGGAGGCTGAAAAAGGACTACAGATGTTGTTGGATTCTGACCTCCCTACACTCGAAATGGATTTTCTGAAGCTACAGAACTCCAAATGGCGCGCTCTCAATTGCGTTGGAAAGTAGACATCCAGGGCATTCCAGAAATATATAATAGTTCATACTTTATTCGAGTTTAGATGATGCAAACTGGCGTTCAACGCCAGTTCCATGCTACATTCTAGAGTAAAACGCTAGAAACACGTCACAAACCAGAGTTAAATGCCAAAAACACGTTACAACTTGGCGTTTAACTCCAAAAGAAGTCTCTACACGTGAAAGCACAAGGCTCACCCCAAGCACACACCAAAGTGGGTCCCGGAAGTGGATTTCTGCACTTAAACTTATTTCTGTAAACCCTAGTAACTAGTTTAGTATAAATAGAAATTTTTAGTATTGTGTTTTGATCTTTGAATTAGTCTTTTGATTAATCTCTTGATCATGTTTGGGGGCTAGCCATTCAGCCATGCCTGGACCATTATCACTTATGTATTTTCAACGGTGGAGTTTCTACACCATAGATTAAGGTGTGGAGCTCTGCTGTACCTCGAGTATTAATGCAAAGTACTATTGTTCTTCTATTCAATTCACGCTTATTCTTATTCTATGATATCCATTTGAACCCAAGAACCTGATGAATGTGATGATTATGTGACGCTCATCACCATTCTCACTTATGAACGTGTGCCTGACAACCACTTTCGTTATACATGCAAATAAGCTTGAATGAATATCTCTTGGATTCCTAAATTAGAATCTTCGTGGTATAAGTTAGAATCCATTGGCAGCATTCTTGAGAATCCGAAAAGTCTAAACCTTGTCTGTGGTATTCTGAGTAGGATTCAGGGATTGAATGACTGTGATGAGCTTCAAACTCGCGACTGTAAGGCGTGGTGACGACGCAAAAGGATAGTAAATCCTATTCTTACATGATCGAGAACCGACAGATGATTAGCCGTGTGGTGAAAGCGCACCTGGACCATTTTCACTGAGAGGACAGACGGTAGCCATTGACAACGGTGATCCCCCAACATACAGCTTGCCATGGAAAAGGAGTAAGAATGATTGGATGAAAGCAGTAGGAAAGCAGAGATTCGGAAGGAACACAATATCTTCATGCGCTTATCTAAAATTCCCACCAATGAATTACATAAGTATCTCTATCTTTATTTTATGCTTTATTTATCTTTATATTCAAAAACCATTATAACCATTAGAATCCGCCTGACTGAGATTTACAAGATGACCGTAGCTTGCTTCAAGCCGACAATCTCCGTGGGATCGACCCTTACTCACGTAAGGTTTATTACTTGAACGACCCAATGCACTTGCTGGTTAGTTGTGCGAAGTTGTGAAAAAGAGTTGAGATTACAATTGTGCGTACCAAGTTTTTGGTGCCGCTGCGTATCACAATTTCGTGCACCAAGTTTTTGGCGCCGTTGCCGGGGATTGTTTGAGTTTGGACAACTGACGGTTCATCTTGTTGCTCAGATTAGGTAATTTTCTTTTCAAAAATTTTTCAAAAATATTTCAAAATGTTTTTATTTGTTTTTGTTTTTCCAAAAAGAAATTTTCGAAAAATCTAAAAAAAAATATTTTTGTGTTTCTTGTTTGAGTCTAGTGTCAATTTTTAAGTTTGGTGTCAATTACATGTTTTTAAAATTTATGCATTTTTTGAAAAATTCATGCATTGTATTCTTCATGATCTTCAAGTTGTTCTTGGTAAGTCTTCATGTTTGATCTTCATATTTTCTTGTTTTGTGTCTTTTGTTGTTTTTCATATGCATTTTTGAATTCATACTGTCTAAACATGAAAAATTTTTTAAGTTTGGTGTCTTGCATGTTTTTCTTTTCTTGAAAATTTTTCCAAAATAAGTTCTTGATGTTCATTATGATCTTCATAATGTTCTTGGTGTTCATCTTGACATTCATAGTGTTCTTGCATGCATCATTAGTTTTGTTCTAAAATATTCATGTTTTGGGTCATATTTGTATTTTTCTCTCTCCTCATTAAAAATTCAAAAATAAAAAAAATATCTTTCCCTTATTTAACTCATAAATTTCAAAATCTTTGGGTTGACTTACTCATAAATTTTCAAAATCTTTTTCAAAATGAAATCTTTTCTTTTTCCTTTTATTATTTTCGAAAATTTTTTAAAATTGATTTTCAAAATCTTTTTCTTATCTTTATTTCATGATTTTCAAAAACTTTACTAACAATTAATGTGATTGATTCAAAAATTTGAAGTTTGTTACTTTCTTGTTAAGAAAGGTTCAATCTTTAATTTCTAGAATCATATCTTTTACTTTCTTGTTAGTCAAGTCATCAATTTTAAAAATCAAATCTTTTTCAACCATATCTTTTCAATCATATCTTTTTAAAATCAATTTCAAAATCTTTTCTAACTTCTTATCTTTTCAAAATTGATTTTCAAATCTTTTTCAACTAACTAATTGACTTTTTGTTTGTTTTACTATTTCTTATCTTTTTCAAAACCACCTAACTACTTTCCTCTCTCTAATTTTCGAAAACTGCTCTCTCTCATCTTCTTCTATTTATTTATTTATCTACTAACACTTCTCTTCTACTCAAAATTCGAACCCTCTTCTCCCCTCTACCTGTGTTCGAATTTTCTTCTTATTTTCTTCTATTCACATAAAGGAATCTCTCTACTGTGGTAAAGAAGATCCCTATTATTATTTTTTGTTCCCTTCTTTTTCATTTGAGCAGGAGCAAGAACAAGAACATTCTTGTTGAAGCAAATCTTGAACCTGAAAGGACTCTGAAGAAGAAACTAAGAGAAGCTAAAATACAACAATCCAGAGAAAACCTTACAAAAATTTTCGAAAAAGAAGAGGAGATGGCAGCCGAAAATAATGACAACAACAATAATGCAAGGAGGATGCTTGGTGATTATACTACACCTACTTCCAATTTTTATGGAAGAAGCATCTCAATCCCTGCTATTGGAGCAAACAATTTTGAGCTGAAGCCTCAAATAGTTGCTCTAATGCAACAGAACTACAAGTTTCATAGACTTCCATCAGAAGATCCCTATCTGTTTTTAACTGAGTTCTTGTAGATCTGTGATACTATTAAGACTAATGGAGTAAATCCTGAAGTCTACAGGCTCATGCTTTTCCCTTTTGCTGTAAGAGACAGAGTTAGAACATGGTTGGACTCACAACCTAAAGATAGCATGGACTCTTGGGATAAGCTTGTCACGGCCTTCTTGGCCAAGTTCTTTCCTCCTCAAAAGCTGAGCAAGCTTAGAGTGGATGTTCAGACCTTCAGGCAAAAAGATGGTGAATCCCTCTATGAAGCTTGGGAAAGATACAAGCAGTTGAACAAAAAGTGTCCTTCTGACATGCTTTCAGAGTGGACCATTTTGGATATATTCTATGATAGTCTATCTGAGTTCTCCAAGATGTCACTGGACCATTCTGCAGGTGGATCCATTCACCTAAAGAAAATGCCTGCAAAAGTGGTGCACGAAATTGTGATCAATACATTTCACAACTCAAATAATCCCCAGTAATGAATCCAAAAACTTGGCGTTCAATACCATGGCATAAACACAACTTCGCACAACTAACCAGCAAGTGCACTGGGTCGTCCAAGTAATAAACCTTACGCGAGTAAGGGTCGATCCCACGGAGATTGTTGGTATGAAGCAAGCTATGGTCACCTTGTAAATCTTAGTCAGGCAGACTCAAATGGTTATGGATGATATATGAATAAAACATAAAGATAAAGATAGAGATACTTATGTAATTCATTGGTGAGAACTTCAGATAAGCGTATGGAGATGCTTTGTCCCTTCCGTCTCTCTGCTTTCCTACTGTCTTCATCCAATCCTTCTTACTCCTTTCCATGGCAAGCTGTATGTTGGGCATCACCGTTGTCAGTGGCTACAATCCCGTCCTCTCAGTGAAAATGTTCAACGCACCCTGTCACGGCACGGCTATTCATCTGTCGGACCTCAATCAGGTTGGAATAGAATCCATTGATTCTTTTGCGTCTGTCACTAACGCCCAGCCTTCAGGAGTTTGAAGCTCGTCACAATCATTCAATCATTGAATCCTACTCAGAATACCACAGACAAGGTTTAGACCTTCCGGATTCTCTTGACTGCCGCCATTAATTCTATCTTATACCACGAAGATTCCGATTAAAGAATCCAAGAGATAAACATTCAAGCCTTGTTTGCTTGTAGAACGGGAGTGGTTGTCAGGCACGCGTTCATACGTGAGAATGATGATGAGCGTCACATAATCATCACATTCATCAAGTTCTTGAGAGTGAATGAATATCTTGGAATAAGAACAAGCTGAATTGAATAGAAGAACAATAGTAATTGCATTAATACTCGAGGTACAGCAGAGCTCCACACCTTAATCTGTGGTGTGTAGAAACTCCACCGTTGAAAATACATAAGAACAAGGTCTAGGCATGGCCGAATGGCCAGCCTCCCAATGATCTAAGATAGCATAAAACTACTCAAAGATAGCTACCAAGATGATCTAGAGATCTAAAGTGATCAAAAGATGAAAATACAATAGCAAAAGGTCTTATTTATAAAGAACTAGTTGCCTAGGGTTTACAGAAATGAGTAAATGGCAGAAAAATCCACTTCCGGGCCCACTTGGTGTGTGCTTGGGCTGAGCATTGAAGCATTTTCGTGTACAGACTCTTCTTGGAGTTAAACGCCGGCTTTTGTGCCAGTTTGGGCGTTTAACTCCCATTCTTGTGCTAGTTCCGGCGTTTAACGCCGGTCATTCTTGAGCTGATTTGGAGCGCCGGTTTGGGCCATCAAATCTCGGGCAAAGTATGAACTATTATACATTGCTGGAAAGCCCAGGATGTCTACTTTTCAACGCCGTTGAGAGCGCGCCAATTGGGCTTCTGTAGCTCCAGAAAGTCCACTTCGAGTGCAGGGAGGTCAGAATCCAACAGCATCTGCAGTCCTTTTCAGTCTCTGAATCAGATTTTTGCTCAAGTCCCTCAATTTCAGCCAGAAAATACCTAAAATCATAGAAAAACACACAAACTCATAGTAAAGTCCAGAAAAGTGAATTTTAACTAAAAACTAACTAAAACATACTAAAACATACTAAAAACAATGCCATAAAGCGTATAAATTATCCGCTCATCAAAAAGCTCAAGAACTCATTAACATGGTTGCAAATAACCAATTCATGTACACCTCTGAGAGGAATCCTGTGAGTAATGGGACGCCTCAGAGGAAGGGAGTTCTTGAAATTGATGCTCTGAATGCCATATTGGCTCAGAACAAAATGTTGACTCAACAAGTCAACATGATTTCTCAGAGTCTGAATGGATTGTAAAATGCATCTAACAATACTAAAGAAGCATCTTCTGAAGAAGAAGCTTATGATCCTGAGAACCCTGCAACGGCAGAGGTGAATTACATAGGTGAACCCTATGGAAACACCTATAATCCCTCATGGAGAAATCATCCAAATTTCTCATGGAAGGATCAACAAAAGCCCTAACAAGGCTTTAATAATGGTGGAAGAAACAGGTTTAGCAATAGCAAGCCTTTTCCATCATCTTCTCAGCAATAGACAGAGAATTCTGAGCAGAGTCCCTCTAGCTTAGCAAACATAGTCTCTGATCCATCTAAGGCCACTCTGAGTTTCATGAATGAAACAAAGTCCTCCATTAGAAATTTGGAGGCACAAGTGGGTCAGCTGAGTAAGAAAATCACTGAAACTCCTCCTAGTACTCTCCCAAGCAATAAAGAAGAGAATCCAAAAAGAGAGTGCAAGGCCATTGATATAATCAAAATGGCCGAATCCAAAGAGGAAGGGGAGGACGTGAAGCCCAATGAGGAAGACCTCATGGGACGTCCTCTAGACAGAAAGGAGTTCCTTATTGAGGACCTAAAGGAATCTGAGGCTCATATAGAGACCATAGAGATTCCATTAAACTTCCTTTTGCCATTCATGAGCTCTAAGAACTATTCTTCCTCTGAAGAGGATAAAGATGTAACTGAATAGCAAGTTGCTCAATATCTATGAGCCATCATGAAGCTGAATGCCAAGTTTTTTGGTAATGAGACTTGGGAAGATGAACTTCCCTTGCTAATTAGTGAACTAAATACATGGGTTCAGCAAACTTTACCTCAAAAGAAACAAGATCCTGGTAAATTCTTAATACCCTGTACCATAGGCACCATGATCTTTGAGAAGGCTCTGTGTGACCTGGGGTCAGGTATAAATCTTATGCCACTCTCTGTAATGGAGAAACTGGAGATCTTTGAGGTACAAGCTGCAAGAATCTCACTAGAGATGGCAGACAAGTCAATAAAACAAGCTTATGGATTGGTAGAGGACGTGTTAGTGAAGGTTAAAGGCCTTTACATCCCTACTAATTTTATAATCCTAGACACTGGGAAGGATGAGGATGAATGCATCATCCTTGGAAGACCCTTCCTAACCACAACAGGAGCTGTGATTGATGTTGATAGAGGAGAGATAGTCCTTCAATTGAATGGGGACTACCTTGTGTTTAAAGCTCAAGGATCTTCCTCTGCAACCATGGAGAGGAAGCATGAAAAGCTTCTCTCAATACAGAGTCAAACAAAGCCCCCACAATCAAACTCTAAGTTTGGTGTTAGGAGGCTACAACCAAACTCTACGTTTGGTGTTGAACCCCCACATTCAAACTCTAAGTTTGGTGTTGGGAGGTCCCAACAATGCTCTGAACATCTGTGAAGCTCCATGAGAGCTCACTGTCAAGCTATTGACATTAAAGAAGCGCTTATTGGGAGGCAACCTAATTTTTATTTATCTATATTTCTATTGTTCTTTTATGTTTTATTAGGTTATGATCATGTGGAGTCACAAAACAATTGTAAAAATTAAAAACAGAATAAAAAATAGTAGAAGAAAAAGCACACCCTGGAGGAAGATCTATCTGGCGTTTAAATGCCAGAAACAAGCATCAGTCTGGCATTTAACGCCAGAAAAAAGCACCAAGCTGGTGTTTAACGCCAGAAACAAGCATCAGGCTGGCGTTAAACGCCAGAAACAGGCTACATTTGGGCGTTTAACGCCAAAAACAAGCTACAGCCTGGCGTTAAATGCTAGGATTGCATACAGAGGGTGTTTTACATGCCTAAAAGGTGCAGGGATGAGAAATCCTTGACACTAGGGCTGGAAGTGAGTCAAGCCAGCTCATGAGTCAGCTCGAGCTCTACTCGTTAATAGCTCGATAAGCTAAGCTTGTGATCTGGTGAGCCAAGCTTGAGCTTGGAATTGAGCTCATAAATTAAAATGAGCCGAGCTTGAGTTTGGATAAGCTCAGCTCATTAACTCGTGAGTTGGCTTGATTATATATATAAATATATATATATATATGCATCTAGTCTATACTTTTAATATTATATATATACATATAAAATAGTAATATATAATTATATATATTAATGATATTAATTATTTAAAATTTTATATTTATTTATTATATATAATTTTGATGTAGGACATAAATAAAAAATTTATATTTATTGATAGATAAATAATATATAAAATCGTTCTTTTCAAATATTTTTTAAAATATATAAGTTATAATTTATTGATATAAAATTATAGATTATGTATTTATGTTTCTATTATTTGAGCCAGCTCGTGAGCTTGAGCCAGCTCGTGAGCTTTTAGTGAGTCGAGCTTGAGCTTAAGAAATAGGCTCGATTGTTAATGAGCCGAGCGTGAGCCAAGCTCAATTTTGGTGAGTCAAGCTTGAGCTTGGTCTAGCTCGGCTCAGCTCGGCTCACTTCCAGCCCTACTTGACACCTCAGGATCTGTGGACCCCACAGGATCCCGACCTACCCCACTTCTCTCTTCATTACACAATCCAATAACACTATACCATTCAACAATCACCTCAATCTCTCTTTCCCATTACCCCTTCACCAATCACATCCATCCACTCTTCCCCATAAACCCCACCTACGTTCAAATTCAAAATCTCTTTCCCATCTAAACCTACCCTAAATGACTGAACCCAAACCCCTCTCCCTCCACTATATAAACCCCTCCATCCTTCTTCATTTTCACACAACACTACCCTCTCTTCTCCCCCTTGGCCGAAACCCTTACCTCTCTCCCTCTCCTCCATATCTTCTTCTTCTTCTTCTATTCTTTCTTCTTTTGCTTGAGGCGAGCAACATTCTAAGTTTGGTGTGGTAAAAGCATAGCTTTTTTGTTTTTCCATAACCATTGATGCCACCTAAGGCCAGAAAAATCTCAAGAAAGAAGAAAGGGAAGGCAATTTCTTTCACCTCTGAGTCATGGGAGATGGAGAGATTCATCTCAAAAGCCCATCAAGACCACTTCTATGAAGTTGTAGCTAAGAAAAAGGTGATACCTGAGGTCCCTTTTAAGCTCAAAAAGGGCGAATATCCGGAGATCCGACAAGAGATTAGAAGAAGAGGATGGGAAGTTCTCTCCAATCCCATTCAACAAGTCAGAATCTTAACGGTTCAAGAGTTCTATGCAAACGCATGGATCACTAGGAACCATGATCAAAGCATGAACCCAAACCCAAAGAATTGGTTTACAATGGTTCGGGGGAAATGCTTAGATTTCAGTCTGGAGAACGTAAGGTTGGCGTTCAACTTGCCTATGATGCAAGAAGACGTACGCCCCTACACTAGAAGGGTCAACTTTGATCAAAGGTTGGACCAACTCCTCATGGACATATGTGTGGAAAGAGCTCAATGGAAAAGAGACTCAAAAGGCAAGTCGGTTCAATTGAGAAGACTGGACCTTAAGCCTGTGGCTAGAGGATGGTTGGAGTTCATCCAACGCTCTATCATCCCCACTAGCAACCGATCCGAAGTAACTGTGGATCAGGCCATCATGATCCATAGCATCATGATTGGAGAGGAAGTAGAAGTTCATGAAGTCATCTCTCTAGAACTCTACAAAGTAGCCGAAAAATCCTCCACCTTGGCAAGGCTAGCTTTTCCTCATCTCATTTGCCATCTATGCAACTTAGCTGGAGTTGTCATAGAAGGAGACATCCTCATTAAAGAGGACAACCCCATCACTAAGAAGAGGATGGAGCAAACAAGAGAGCCCATTCATGGATCTCAAGAGATGCATGAGGAAGCTCATCATCAAGAAATTCCTGAGATGCCTCAAGGGATGCATTTTCCTCCAATCAACTATTGGGAACAACTTAACACTTCTCTAGATGGATTAAGTCATAACATGAACCAATTAAGAGTGGAACACCAAGAGCACTCCATCATTCTCAATGAAGAGACATAGAGGAGCTTGATGTATGCGGAAATTGGTGAATTAAACATTATTAAAACGGTTACGTTGTAAGTATAGTTCTTAACTCACCATAAATCTGCCTATCAATTTAAAATATGTCACAAAAATTCAGAATTTAAAATACTGGGAGTATGAATCCCAGGTCGTCTCCCAATGAGTTGCAGAAAGGTGTGCTATTTTATTAATCAGATGTTTTCAAAAAAAAGGGGTTGAGTTGAATAACAGGAATTTAAATTGATGAACTTGAATAATATAAATAAAAGCCTTGACTGGGAGTTGATTAGTTGGAATTCCTATTGTAGTTGAAATACTCTCAAGATTGATTGATAATTAAAGGTTATTTAGTTTTGTTATCCTTTACTAGGTAAAGGAAAGTCAAACAGGTTGGAATGCTACGTCTGTTCACAAATTACAATCCACTTAATTAAAAGGGATTGATGTTAGTGACTAGAGGGCAATCCGACAGTAAACCCAATTACCATCTTTCCTTCAAGTCTTCCAACTCAATTGGTTCCATTCAATCAACTCCCCATCAAGTTAGGGAACTACTCACTCATTGTGAATGCAAAAATCATAACATATGCGAAGAAATTAAAAGAAGACATTGCAGATAGAAATAAAAAATAATCCAATTAAAATAAGAATAATCCTTATATTGAGTAAATCCTAATAATATTCCAATGGAAAAATTAACAAAACAAAGGTCATGGAAGAGTAAAGCCGAGTAAAGAAAACGAACTAGAGTGACGAAGTCTTGATGAGGCAATGACTCTTCTCAATATCCCAATGCAAAAATAGTAGAAAATAAAATCCTAGAAGTATCAATTGTTTTTGAGAGAAGGAAAACCTAGAGGAGGAGTAAAACTAGATCTAAAAACTCAAAACATAGCTTATCAACGCACATAGATTTGTAATTCTTATAGCTTCACATGAGTAGGTGCCCAAATTCCCATTATATTATCATGACACATTCCCTTAATAATTTTTTGTTCCCACAAATTCCCATACTCAACTAGCATACACAATTCTATCTTAAGCTAACCAAAGATTCAATTTGGGATATACAATTGTTTTTCTGCTTAAGGCTAGTAGTGTGGTAAAATACAGAACAATTGGGATTTTTAAGGCTCAAAGTGGTTAACAAAGGTAATTAAAAAGGGTAGGCTTAATTTGGATAAGTGAGTTTAAACAAATAATGGCCTCAATCACATGCAAGCATATAAACATAATAACTATTGGACATATAGGATGAGACAAAACATAGATTACAATCATAGAGAAGTAAACACACAAGAATAAAATAATTATGGTTAAATAATGTAACCATGCATAAATGCTCAAATCTTTCACAGGTTGTGTGTTCTTTAGCTCAAACATCATGTTCCAAATACAACTCAAGCAATTTTATCATAAAAATTTTGAAAAATTAGTGAAATTTTTGTTCCAAAGATAGGGTCTTAGAAGAAACTTATTGTCTTTTCAATCAAGTAGAACATGCATGTAACTATCCTAACCAATGAAAATTATACTATTCTATAAAAGAAAGAAAATCTAACTAAAAATATCCTAATTATTGGTGCTAGGGAAGAGAATTTACCTCCGGAAGTCAGGTACTGACCGACCTCCCCACACTTAAGGCTTTGCACCGTCCTCGGTGCCATCTGTCAAGAACAATAGTGGGCTGGTGGCAGTGTCTCCACAGTTGGGGCCGTCATGGCTCCTGGTGCTGGTGAAGAATGTGGAGTCCGGGGTGTCTGAGTCTTTGCAATCTCCTCTAAGGAGCTCCCTGAGGTGTTTGAATCTTCGGTTGTTGCGGCGCTCTCTCAACTTAGCTTTGCGTTCTTGCCGATCCAACCTTTGGATTATCTGCTGGAGCAATTCATCAGTTGTAGGTGCTTGTGGGGTCGAAGAAGGATTATCTTCAACTGGAGCAGTAGGAAGACTTGTAGTGGCTGCTGGAAGTCTGAGGTATTTCCCATTAGGGACAAACTGATCATTCCGTGGAAGAATGGCCTTGGTGTCCCCAGCTCTTTAGGAGACTCCGGCTGCTGAGACAAGATCGGAGACCAAGGCGGGAAAAGGTAAATTGCCCACAATTTGTACGTGTCCCATAGCATTCCGGATATGGCGTGAGAGATTCAGAGGTTGGTCTGTAAGGATGCACCATAGTAGAACGGCCATGTTTGTAGTGAAGGAGGACTCGTGAGTGCTCGGAAAGACATAATGGGACATGATCTGTGCCTATACGCGAGCCTCCAAAGTAAGTGCTGAAGACAAGATTCCCTTAGGGCGGGTACGGTGGTATCCGTAGATCCAACGGCTGCCAGGTAATGCGATAACTCCGAGAACGGAGTCCTAGTCAAATTGGTACCTCTGGTGCTTAAGTGCGGCTTCTTGGAAGGCGTCCATTCCTTCTAGAATAGGGGGAAGACTCAGAGCTTGCTGAATAGCCTCTTCTGTAAAGGGGACTTGTTTCTGCCGGACATAAACAGATTGCAGGGTTAGCATGTAGAAGTTAGAGTAGAACTCAACCACCCAAGAAAGATTGACCTGTCTCGACTGTCTCCGTAGGAAACCCCATTGTCTTCGTTCAATTTGTGGTTCAACAAAGGTAGCAATATTGGACGGAGGGATAAGAAGGTATTCATTGTTATAGTTCCTTTCTGCCAGGATAGGGAACATCTGCTCACAGTAGCGATTGGAAAATCGCGCAGTGTCCTTTGCTGGGAAGGCTTTCTCCTTTTCATCAACCTTTATTATCCTCTTAACTCTTTTTGTTGAAGGCTTGACTGTGGTTGAAGAGGGCTCTGCCACTAATGCTCTCTTCGTTCCTTTCCTTGCTGTGGGTTTAGGAGTCGCTTTCTCCTTTCCTTTCTTGGTGGCCATCCTGAAAAAGGGAGGAGAAAGTAAATTAAGTTCAAATAGATAAATAGCAAGGGAGAAGATGGAGTGGGTAATAAACAGTGCACGGTAAAAATGAATGAACTAAATACATGGTCTAGACAACATGTGAAAAGATCAAGAAAGGAACTAGGATAGGTGCACAAAAAGGGAAGTAGATGCAAGATGATTATTGGCATGCTGGCAAGGGCATGAGTAGCATAGATCAAGCATCACTTCGTAACAAAGTAATAATTTGTATTGGCAATTAAATTCGATTAATAAAACAGTAAAGGAATGTTGTGAAAAACATTCATGGAATAGTAGAGTAGGATAATGTAGAAAAGTGCATGATGCCATACGGGCCTTTTCACAAACACATAGCATGCATGGTAAATAAGGCATAGAAAGTATTAAAGTAAACATGCAAGCAATCCTTTAGTGAGAATAAGATATAAGTGCCAAACAATATAGAATAAACCACAAGCAAATAATGAGGAACGATGACTCAAATAATATGCTAGCACCATGGAAAAAGGAAAGAAGAAGAAAGAAAATAACGATAAAGAAAAGAAAAAAAGAAAAGAAAATAACATCTAAAATAAGAAGAATGATAAAAAAAAGGAGGAAGAAAAGAAAACCTTGTTAATGGAGGTGAGAGAAAGAGAGTGTGAAGGGTGGGATAGAAGGGGGAAAGGGAGAAGGGAGAAATAAGGGGGGAAAAGAAAAATTAGGATTTGGAGGAGAGAAAGATAAGATAATTTGGCAGTTCTGGTGGGGCTGTGCGGCGCAAGCGACGCGGCCGCGTGGGACACGCGTTCGCGTGGATGCGCTTTAGGGTATGGTCACGCGATCGCATCAGGCACGCGGTCGCGTGACTCATATTATGCTTCTGGCGCGAGTACAGCCTCGCGGCCGCACAACTCTCTGTTCAAATTAATTTATTTGCCAAAATAGGGTGACGCGATCGCATGGGGCATGCGATCGCGTGAGTGGGCCTTTAGGGGAATGTGACGCGGTCGCGTGGGTCACGCGGCCGCGTGGGTAAGATTGTGCATTCAGCCCCAATCCAGCACCACTCTCGTACAACATTCGGGTGTGCACCCTTTTACGTCGAAAATTTAGGGCACGCGGCCGCGTGGGGCACGCGGTCGCGTGTGATGCCATGATTCCCATGCAATGCGAACGCGTCAGGGACGCGGTCGCGTGGGTTGATTCGTGCCAAAGGCACACCTCCAGCCACGCTCCAGCGTGACTCTCTGTTCACTTTTATTTTTCTTCGCTCTCCAGGCGACGCAAACGCGTCGCTGATGCGATCGCGTCGCGTAGCGAAATATTTTATTATTATTTTTTTTTTTGCGAATGCAAATGCATGAAGGTGCTAAGAAAGAGAAGAGTAATTGACTGGGAAAAATTAAAGACAGAAAGAAAAGAACGATCATACCATGGTGAGTTGTCTCCCACCTAGCACTTTGCTTTAACGTCCGTAAGTTGGACGCTCCAGTAACTCAATCTTCTGGCCTGTGGGGATCTTTCAAAAGGAAGATCTCAAGCTCCTTATTTTTCTGCAGCTTCTCTCCATGGTACAGCTTCAGACGTTGTCCATTAACTTTAATTAGCTCAGAGTGTGAAGGGTGGCTTAGGTGATAAACTCCGTAGGGTTCGGCCTTCTCTACTCTGTATGGACCTTCCCATCTCGACCTCAACTTGCCTGGCATGAGTCGTAGTCGGGATTTGTAAAGGAGGACTAAATCCCCATGTTGGAACTCTTTCCTCCTAATGTGCTGATCATGTACAACCTTCATCTTTTCCTTGTATATTCTTGAGTTCTCATAAGCTTCTAGGCGAAGGCTCTCCAGTTCTTGCAGTTGCAACTTCCTTTCAGCTCCAGCTTGCTTAATTCCCATGTTGCACTCCTTGACTGCCCAAAAGGCTCTATGCTCTATCTCAACTGGGAGATGACAAGCTTTTCCATAAACTAAGCGGAAAGGGCTCATTCCAATGGGTGTTTTGTATACTGTCCGGTATGCCCATAGTGCATCTTGCAGCCTGGTACTCCAGTCTTTTCTATGAGGTTTGACTATCTTCTGCAAGATACGCTTTATCTCTCTGTTTGACACCTCGGCTTGCCCATTGGTCTGAGGATGGTATGCTGTTGCAACCTTATGAATTATCCCATGCTTCTTCATCAATCCCGCTAGTTTCCTGTTACAGAAATGGGTGCCTTGATCGATCACGATTGCTCGTGGTGATCCAAAGCGGCAAATAATATGGTTTCTCACAAAGAAAACAACAGTGTTAGCATCATCAGTGTGGGTGGGAATTGCTTCCACCCACTTGGAAACATAATCCACAGCTAACAATATATAAAATTGACCATTAGAATTTGGAAACGGACCCATGAAGTCAATGCCCCAAACATCAAAAATTTCACAAAAAAGCATAAATTGTTGAGGCATCTCATCCCTTCTGGATATATTACCAAATTTTTGGCATGGAAGACAAGATTTACAAAACTCAGCAGCGTCTCTAAAAAGAGTAGGCCACCAGAATCCACAGTCTAAGATCTTTCTAGCTGTTCTTTGAGGGCCAAAATGTCCTCCACTCTCAGATGAGTGACAGGCCTCCAAAATGGACTGGAATTCTGATTAGGGTACACAACGTCTAATTACCTGATCAGCACCACATCTCCACAAATATGGGTCATCCCATATATAATATTTAGACTCGCTTTTCAGCTTGTCCCTTTGATGCTTAGAAAAATGTGGAGGAAATGTGCGGCTAACTAGATAATTAGCTACAGGTGCGTACCAAGGTGCTACCTCAGATACTGCTTGCAGGTTATCAAATGGAAAATTATCATCTATAGGAGTAGAATCATCCTTAATGTGCTCAAGGCGACTCAAGTGGTCTGCCACTAGATTCTGATTACCACTCCTATCCTTTATTTCTAAATCAAATTCTTGTAAAAGCAGTATCCAACGTATGAGCCTTGGTTTGGACTCCTTTTTAGCTAATAGATACTTCAAAGCTGCATGGTCCGAATACACTACTACTCTAGTAGCAAGTAGATAAGCTCGGAATTTATCCAGAGCAAAAACAATAGCAAGAAGCTCTTTCTCAGTAGTAGTATAATTGGACTGGGCAGCGTCTAAAGTTTTAGACGCATAAGCAATAACAAAAGGATCCTTTCCATCACGCTGAGCCAGCGCTGCTCCCACTACATGGTTGGAAGCATCGCACATGATTTCAAATGGTTGGCTCCAGTTTGGTCCTCTTACAATGGGAGCTTGAGTCAGGTTGGTCTTCAACTTATCAAATGCTTGCTTACAATTCTCATTGAACTCAAACTCGATATCTATCTGCAACAATCTGGATAAGGGAAGTGCTACCTTACTGAAGTCCTTAATAAATCTCCTGTAAAAACCTGCATGGCCAAGGAACGAACGGACTTCCCTCACAGAGGAGGGGTAAGGTAAACTGGAAATAACATCCACCTTTGCTGGGTCTACAGAAATACCAGTATTAGATACAACATGTCCTAATACAATCCCTTGTTTAACCATAAAATGACATTTCTCAAAATTTAATACAAGGTTTGTATTGACACATCTATCTAATACTCTAGATAATCCATCTAAGCAAAGGCTAAAGGAATCACCATAAACGCTAAAGTCATCCATAAAAACTTCCATACAGTCCTCAATGAGATCAGAAAAAAGACTCATCATGCACCTCTGAAAAGTAGCTGGTGCATTGCACAAGCCAAAGGGCATTCTCTTGTAAGCAAAAGTCCCAAAAGGACATGTAAAAGTAGTATTTTCCTGATCCTCAGGAGCTATATGAATCTGGAAATAACCTGTGTAACCATCTAAAAAGCAATAATGTGATTTACCCGATAGGCGATCCAGCATCTGATCAATGAATGGAAGAGGGTAGTGATCCTTGCGAGTAGCTTGGTTGAGACGCCTGTAATCAATGCAGACTCTCCAAGCATTCTGTACTCTGGTTGCTATGAGCTATCCATGCTCGTTCTTCACTGTAGTGACTCCAGATTTCTTGGGCACCACTTGTACTGGGCTAACCCATTCACTGTCTAAAATGGGATAAATGATACGGCCTTCCAATAGTCTGGTCACCTCCTTTTTGACAACTTCCAAAATAGTGGGATTCAGTCTTCTCTGGGGTTGGCGGATAGGTCTTGCTCCTTCCTCTAAAAATATTCTGTGCTCACATACTTGAGGGTTGATGCCTACGATGTCTGCCAAACTCCATCCAATTACTTTCTTGTGCTTCCTCAGCACATTAAGTAGCTGCTCTTCCTGTTCAGGAGTGAGATCCTGTGCAATAATAACTGGAAACTTCTGCCCTTCTTCAAGATAAGCGTATTTGAGATGTGGAGGGAGAGGTTTCAACTCAGTCTTCTGGTCATGGGTAGGCTCTGGATTGTCTGGAGTTTGTGAAAATCCAGAAGTGTCCTTATCGTTAGCTAATAGAGTCCCCACACTTGGACTTTGTTCTGTGTACTTCTCTTCCAGTTCTTCCTGGTGAATTTCAGCTACAGTTTCATCTATGACATCACATTGGAAGATGGAATAATCTTCTGGAGGGTTATCTGTGACTCCATTCAAATTGAAGATTGCTATTCGGCCATCTATTTCAAAGGAATATGTTCTGGAAAAGGCATCTAATCTGAATCTTGATGTCTTCAGGAATCGTCTGCCAAGTAAGATTGATGATGGCTTATCTGAGTCATTATCGGGCATCTCCAATATATAGAAATCAGTGGGAAATGTGAGCCCTTTAATGTTTACTAAAACATCTTCAGCAACTCCAGCTACTATAATAATGCTTTTATCTGCCAACACAAAACGAGCTGCCAACCTTTTCAAGGGAGGGAGCCTTAAAACATCATATACAGATAAAGGCATAATACTAACACATGCTCCCAAATCACACATGCAATCATAAATTACTACACCACCAATAGTACAACTAACTATACAAGGGCCTGGGTCACTATATTTTTCAGGTAAACGTCCCATTAAAGCAGATATGGAACTTCCTAAAGGAATAGTTTCTAATTCATTAATTTTGTCCTTATGTATACATAAATCTTTTAGAAACTTTGCATATTTAGGTACCTGTTGAATGACGTCAAAAAGGGGAACAGTTACCTCAACCTTTTTGAAGATTTCTACCATTTTGGGGTCAGGTTCCAACTGTTTCTTGGGCTTCCTTGCAAGTTGTGGAAATGAAATAGGAGTGGTGTTTTCTGCAGTGTCTGCGCCTTTCGGTGCTTTCTCCTGTGGTTGAGCTTCTTCTCTCTCAGCTATGTCCTGTATGTCCTCTTCCTCTTCAACATCTTCTAATTCCACAACCTCTTCAGCTGAGGCATGTTCTGTTGGGCGTGGCTCCTCCTGACTTCTCTCCTGCAGTGTGGTTCCAGACCTTAGGGTGACAGCATTAATACCACCCTTCGGGTTGGGGAATGGTTGAGAGGGAAATCCACCAGAGCTTGAGGACTGGTTATTGGAATTTTGCATTAATCCCATCTGTGAGACAAGAGTTTGTAAAGTAGAAGTGACAGTAGAAGTGAAAGTATTCAGGGTTGCTTTAAGATGATCCTCCATAGCCTGATGTCTCTGATCAAGGGTTTGTAGTAAGTCAGCATTAGGAGATGAAGAGATGCTGGTGGTCTGAGAGGTTTGCTGAGGGGCTTGAGGTTGTCTTAAATGAGGTGCTTTGTAAGGTTGATTCTGCTGCCTGTTGTGATTGTTGTTCCACCTCTGGTTTCCATTATTATCTCTGCCTCCTCTGTTAGAATTGTCTCTCCAGCCTTGGCTGGAATTATCCTGCCATCCTTGATTATAGTTGCCACCTTGATTGTACCCTTGATTGGGGCGGTCATAAAAATTGTGAGTGGCTGCTACAGTATTGTCTTCTTGTTGGAGCTGCGGACACTCATCGGTATAGTGACTATAATCTGCACAGACGCCGCATACTCTTTGTGGGACTAACTGTTGGCTGTGCTGTGGTGGAGAAGGCTGAACTTGCTGAGATTGTTATTGATTCAGTTGCATCTCCTTCAGCAAGTTAGTAATTTCACATAGACTCTGGGTTATAGCGGTAGTCTCTATATTAGTGGATACCTTCGCAACAGCTCTTGATCAACTTTGTCTTTGTCTATAATTCTTTGTAGAGTCAGCTAAGTCTCTGATCAATTCCCATGCTTCGTCTGTAGTCTTGTGCTTTTTCATAGAACCATTGCAAGCACCTTCCAGTGTGGTTCTATCCTGAGGTTTCAAACCCTGTGTAAAGTAACCGAGTAAGACTACCTTGTCAATCATATGATGGGGACATGCAGTTTGAAGTGTATTGAAGCGTTCTAAGTATTCATAGAGGGTCTCAGATTCATCCTGGACGATCATAGACATGTCCTTCCTTAGCTTGTCAGCAACTTCAGCTGGAAAGAATTTATCCAGAAATTCTCTCCTAAGTGTATCCCAGTTGGAAATAGTTTCTCTGGGCTGAGTGTAGTACCACTCTCTTGCCTTTCCCTCCAGAGAAAAAGGGAAGGCTTTTAATAGAATAGAGATTTCATCATCTCCATCACGCTTAACAGTAGAGCAAGCGGTGTGGAAATCCCTAAGATGCTTGATAGGCTCTTGAGCAAGTAAGCCATGAAATTTGGGCATCAAGTTGAGTAGTGAAGATTTTATTTCAAAATCTACAGCTACTGCTGGGTAGTGCCCCTGGAATGGTTGGAGCGTAAAATCAGGGGCTCCTTCCTCCTGGATGGTGACTCTTCTGGGTGCTGCCATGTCACCTGCACGTAAATGAACTGAGTCAATAGAAAGAGGGTTGTTTCTTCCTTAAATGACGGTTTCGGTTCGTCCTCAAAGAGGAGTCGCCTACGCCTAGCTCGCCTTATATGTGAAAGAGTTCTTTCAATTTCAGGGTCAAATGCTGGCAAGCTTGGATCAGGAAGCGAACGTGTCATTTAACGAAAGAAACGTGCAGTTCATAGTGATAAAACGAAAAGAAAAAAAATTGCAATAAAAATAAATACCAATCAATAAATTAACACACTATTGCAACTCCTCGGCAACGGCGCCAAAAAGTTGTTGTATGCGGAAATTGGTGAATTAAAAATTATTAAAATGGTTACGTTGTAAGTATAGTTCTTAACTCACCATAAATCTGCCTATCAATTTAAAATATGTCACAAAAATTTAAAATTTAAAATACTGGGAGTATGAATCCCATGTCGTCTCCCAACGAGTTGCAGAAAGGTGTGCTATTTTATTAATCAGATGTTTTCAAAAAAAAGGGGTTGAGTTGAATAACAGGAATTTAAATTGATGAACTTGAATAATATAAATAAAAGCCTTGACTGGGAGTTGATTAGTTGGAATTCCTATTGTAGTTGAAATACTCTCAAGATTGATTGATAATTAAAGGTTATTTAGTTTTGTTATCCTTTACTAGGTAAAGAAAAGTCAAATAGGTTGGAATGCTACGTCTGTTCACAAATTACAATCCACTTAATTAAAAGGGATTGATGTTAGTGACTAGAGGGCAATCCGACAGTAAACCCAATTACCATCTTTCCTTCAAGTCTTCCAACTCAATTGGTTCCCTTCAATCAACTCCCCATCAAGTTAGGGAACTACTCACTCATTGTGAATGCAAAAATCATAACATATGCGAAGAAATTAAAAGAAGACATTGCAGATAGAAATAAAAAATAATCCAATTAAAATAAGAATAATCCTTATATTGAGTAAATCCTAATAATATTCCAATGGCAAAATTAACAAAACAAAGGTCATGGAAGAGTAAAGCCGAGTAAAGAAAATGAACTAGAGTGACGAAGTCTTGATGAGGCAATGACTCTTCTCAATATCCCAATGCAAAAATAGTAGAAAATAAAATCCTAGAAGTATTAATTGTTTTTGAGAGAAGGAAAACCTAGAGGAGGAGTAAAACTAGATCTAAAAACTCAAAACTGTGTAGAATGAATGTTGTCCTTTGTTTCTGCATGTTCCTTGGCTCTAGTCTGCTGTTCTGGGCCGAGAACTGGGTTAAAACCGGGCCCAAAATTGCCCCCAGCAAATTCTGCAGATTGTGCAGATCGCGCATGTCACGCGATCGCGTCGTCCACGCGGACGCGTCATTCGCGTTCTTTTCGTGCCACGCGTTCGCGTCGTCCACGCCTCCGCGTCATTTATGTTGTTCCTTTCCACGCGGTCGCGTGAGCCATGCGGCTGCGTCGTCGCGATTTCTCCTCTACCACGCGAACGCGTGATCCATGCGGCCGCGTCACTTCTCGCTGGTTGTCTCCTCAATTTCTCATGTTCCTTCCATTTTTGCTAGCTTCCCTTCCAATCTCCAACTCATCCATGCCCTATAAAGCCTGAAACACTTAACACACAGATCACGGCATCGAATGGGACAAGGGAGAACTAAAATGCATAATAAAGAGTCTCTAGGGAGCAGTTTTCAACCATGTAATAATTCCAGGAAGGAAATATAAATGCATGCTAAATTAATGAATAAGTGGGTAAAGATCATGATAAAACCACACAATTAAACACAATATAAACCATAAAATAGTGGTTTATCAGAGCTCAAGAACACTATTGGTCCTTCAAGAAGAAGGCGCCACGCTCACTAAGGTGGACTCATTCCTTAACTTCCCTGTTCTTATCTCTCTGTTTTTCAGTTTTATGCTATATGTTTGTCTATGTTTTGAGTCTTTACTACATGATCATTAGTATTTAGTAACTATGTCTTAAGGCTATGAATAATTCCATGAATCCTTCACCTTTCTTAAATGAAAAATGTTTTTCCCAAAAAAATAAGAAGTACATGAGTTTCGAATTCATCCTTGGAATTGGTTTAATTATATTGATGTGGTAACAATACTTTTTGTTTTCTGAATGAATGCTTGTACAGTGCATATTTTTTATCTTGTTATTTATGAATGTTAAAATTGTTGACTCTTGAAAGAATGATGAAAAAGAGAAATGTTATTGATGATCTGAAAAATCATAAAATTGACTCCTGAAGTAAGAAAAAGCAGTGAAGAACAAAGCTTGCGAAAAAAAAAGAGATGTGGCAAAAAAAAAATTTAAAGAAAGAAAAAGAAAAAGCAAGCAGAAAAAGACAATAGCCCTTAAAACTAAAAGGCAAGGGTAAAAAGGATCGAAGGCTTTGAGCATCAATGGATAGGAAGGCCCAAGGAAATAAAATCCAGGCCTAAGCGGCTAAATCAAGTTGTCCCTAACCATGTGCTTGTGTCATGAAGGTCCAAGTGAAAAGCTTGAGACTGAGTAGTTAAAGTCGTGATCCAAAGCAAAAAGAGTGTGCTTAAGAGCTCTGGACACCTCTAACTGGGGACTTTAGCAAAGCAGTCACAATCTGAAAAGGTTCACCGAGTCATGTGTCTGTGGCATTTATGTATCCGGTGGTAATACTGGAAAACAAAGTGCTTAGGGCCACGGCCAAGACTCATAAAAGTAGCTGTGTTCAAAAATCAACATACTTAACAAGGAGAATCAATAACACTATCTGAACTCTGAGTTCCTATGGATGCCAATCATTCTAAACTTCTAAGGATAAAGTGATATGCCAAAACTATTCAGAAGCAAAAAGCTACAAGTCCCGCTCATCTAATTAGAACTAATATTCATTGATATTTTGGGATTTATAGTATATTCTCTTCTTTTTATCCTATTTGATTTTCAGTTACCTGGGGACAAGCAACAATTTAAGTTTGGTATTGTGATGAGCGGATAATTTATACACTTTTTGGCATTGTTTTTAGGTAATTTTTAGTAGGATCTATCTACTTTTAAGGATGTTTTTATTAGTTTTTATGCAAAATTCACATTTCTGGACTTTACTATGAGTTTGTGTGTTTTTCTATGATTTCAGGTAATTTCTGGTTGAAATTGAGGGACCTGAGCAAAAATCTGATAGGAGGCTGAAAAAGGAATACAAATGCTGTTCGATTCTGACCTCCCTGCACTTGAAATAGATTTTCTAGAGCTACAGAACTCCAAATGGCATGCTCTCAATTGCGTTCGAAATTAGACATCCAGGGCTTTCTAGCAATATATAATAGTCCATACTTTATTCGAGTTTAGACGACGCAAACTGGCGTTCAACGCCAGTTCTATGCTGCATTCTGGAGTAAAACGCCAGAAACACGTCACAAACTAGAGTTAAACGCCAAAAACACGTTACAACTTGGTGTTTAACTCCAAAAGAAGTCTTTACACGTGAAAGCTCAAGGCTCACCCCAAGCACACACCAAAGTGGGCCCTGGAAGTGGATTTCTTCACTTAAACTTATTTTTGTAAACCCTAGTAACTAGTTTAGTATAAATAGAACTTTTTAGTATTGTGTTTTCATCTTTGAATTAGTCTTTTGATAATCTCTTTATCACGTTTGGGGCCTGGCCATTCGGCCATGCCTGGACCATTATCACTTATGTATTTTCAACGGTGGAGTTTCTACACACCATAGATTAAGGTGTGGAGCTCTGCTGTACCTCGAGTATTAATGCAAAGTACTATTGTTCTTCTATTCAAATCATGCTTATTCTTATTCTAAGATATCCATTTGCACCCAAGAACCTGATGAATGTGATGATTATGTGACGCTCATCACCATTCTCACTTATGAACGTGTGCCTGACAACCACTTTCGTTCTACATGCAAATAAGCTTGAATAAATATCTCTTGGATTCCTTAATCAGAATCTTCATGGTATAAGCTAGAATCCATTGGCAGCATTCTTGAGAATCCGGAAAGTCTAAACCTTGTATGTGGTATTCCGAGTAGGATTTAGGGATTGAATGACTGTGACGAGCTTCAAACTCGCGACTGTAAGGCGTGGTGACGACGCAAAAGGATAGTAAATCTTATTCTTATATGATCGAGAACCAACAGATGATTAGCCATGCGGTGACAGCGCACCTGGACCATTTTCACTGAGAGGAGGGACGGTAGCCATTGACAACGGTGATCCCCCAATATACAGCTTGCCATGGAAAGGAGTAAGAATGATTGGATGAAAGCAGTTGGAAAGCAGAGATTCGGAAGGAACACAGTATCTTCATGCGCTTATCTGAAATTTCCACCAATGAATTACATAAGTATCTCTATCTTTATTTTATGCTTTATTTATCTTTATATTCGAAAACCATTATAACCATTAGAATCTGCCTGATTGAGATTTATAAGATGACCATAGCTTGCTTCAAGCCGACAATCTCCGTGGGATCGACCCTTACTCACGTAAGGTTTATTACTTGGACGACCCAGTGCACTTGCTGGTTAGTTGTGCGAAGTTGTGAAAAAGAGTTCAGATTACAATTGTGCGTACCAAGTTTTTGGCACCGTTGCGTATCACAATTTCGTGCACCAGCTGCACGGCGATGGCACGGTGGTGGCACGACGGTGGTCCGGATGGGGGCAGAGGCTTATGGTTGTGTGGTGGTGTTAGGTTAGGTTAAGGGGGGTTAGGGAAGGAAGAAGGGGGCGAAGGTTGTGGGGATGTGGTTGTCGGCGGTAATGGGAAGCGGCGCGGTGGTGGTTGTTCGGGTAGGGGCAGTGGTGGAGGGTAGTGGAGGAGAAGGAAGAAGGGAAATGGGGGCGCGACGGGTTAAGGTTCGCGTGATTTGGGTTTAGTGGATTCAAATCCACGCGAACGTGTGAAGTACGCGATCGCGTGATTAGGGTAAAAAGGGTATGACGCGGTCGCGTGATTAACGCGATCGCGTAATTCGGGTAAAAGATGAGTGACGCGGACGCGTGTAGCATGCGAACGCATCGCTGTGAATTGTGCTAGACGCACAGTTCCAGTATTGTTTTGGCGCAACTCTCTATTTCTATTTAGGGGGCCATAAAATCCACGCAACGCGGAGGCGTCGCTCACGCTTTCGCGTGGGATGAGTGTTGTGCAAGTGACGCGTTCGCGTCACGGACGCGAACGCGTGGGCCATTTTGTGCTAAACGCACACGATCCGCACGACTCCAGCCCAACTTTCTGGGCATTGGATCTTTATGCCGATTTCCATTCGACGCCCATGCGTGGCCTGCGCGCTCGCGTAGAGTGACATTTTTTTTAAATGCAGTATGCAGAATGCAGAATGCAATGAATGTTAAGCACAATTTCAGGTTCAATCAAAATTCAAAAACAAACTAAAATGGAAGAAGAATGATCATACCATGGTGGGTTGTCTCCCACCTAGCACTTTTAGTTAAAGTCCTTAAGTTGGACATTTGATGAGCTTCCTGCTATGGTGGCTTGTGCTTGAATTCATCCAGGAATCTCCACCAATGTTTAGAATGCCAGCATCCTCCGGGGTCCCAAACAAGGCACGTAAAGCCTTTGAGCAAGTTCAGACAGGTTTCTAGGCTCCCGGGGTGTTAATGTCAGAACAGATTCCAGGATCCTAAACTTTACTTTTACACCCGTTTTTGTCTTGATCTACATTTTTCCAGCCGGGTGGTGAGCAATCTGAACTCTCACTGCAGCGACCAAACAGCTTCCGAGACCATACAATTGAGCTTGACACCAATCTTTGCACCTCAAATTGAAGTGTGAAACCTCATTGAATCTCGCATACCAGCTCTGAGTGCGAGTCATTTCCCTTTTATACTTAAAGCCGTAAAGAGCTCTAAGCTGGCCATCTGTTTCAAGTAAACCATATTCAAGTGGAAAAGTAAAGATAAAAGCTAGGGATTTTACCTACTTGAAGTTTGTATTGGGCGGTAATGGCCTTAGGATAGGTGTTTCCAGTGGTTTTGCAAGCTCTACTCCCTTGTGTTCTTCTGTGAATTCCTCCACTTCTTTGCAAACTTCTTCAATGTCGACCATGTCTTGATCAAAGTCCTCGATATCTTCCTCATCATCACTCAAGTCATAAGTTGGAGGTTGAGAAAAATCTACCTTAGCATCATCTTCGTATTCACTCGGGAAAGATTCTTCTGTCTCAAAGAATTCACTTGCCACTACAAGAAAATAAGCTTTCTGCCACGCTTTTAAAGCGTGCCGAAAAGTGCTAAAAAGGGTGCCGACAGCTTTTCGCGTACGCTGGTTCAAATCCAGCTCGGCCCAATAATTTGCCGATCCACCATAAAAAGATATAACCATTTGTTGTTCTCCGGAAATGGCCGATATGCTCAGATATGGGAGAAAATAAAATGTGATAAATCTTTAGGGATCTTTTTTTACGGACCATATATACATATAAAATTCAAATCTTGTTAATGATCTAGATCCTTATTAGGATCTCTAAGTATAATATAAAAAACGATTAAATAAAAAAAAGATAAAAAAAAAGACTCTTTCTTTATTTAATTTCTTTTGTATTGATGGATTCATTTTTCAATTGATTTGGCAATAATGAATGAAGGGATTACAAGTAATCCATGTCGATCTCTAAAGTGCGTATTGATATATCAATTCAATAAATATATCTATTTATATAATTGAATAATAAAAATAATGGATATATGATACGTCTATGTCAGTTAATTAAAGCAAACGATTCTATAATCTAAAATAATAAAAACAAAAGGTTTGAATGAAAGCATAAGAATTTCTATGCTGTACGCCCCTTTCCTGGGATTGTAGTTCAATTGGTCAGAGCTCCGCCCCGCTTTGAGCTATCGGCACGTTTTTGAAAGGGTCACATCTGCGAGCGTGCCGGTTGCTCTATCGCCACGCTTTTGTGGATCTATCGGCACGCTTTTCTTTTTGCCACGCTTTTAACTCTTGCCACGCTTGGCGATATGTATTAACCTATCGACACGCTTTAAAAGCGTGCCAAAAGATGAATATACAGCCACGCTTTTAAAGCATGCCGAAAGATGTGTATACATCCACACTTTTAAAGTGTGCCGAAAGATGGGTATACAGCCACACTTTTAAAGCGTGCCAAAGATTAAAAACATGTTACACTTTAAAAGCGTGGCCTAATCCTTTTTTCAGATAAAAAAAGAAAAAATAAGAAAAATAGAAATACTATAAGTTAATCTTTCAAATAAAATAAAATACTAAAAAACTAATCTTCCATTGATTTATATGAACTATGTACATGATAAAACATGAATAAAACATTTAAGAAAAAATAAATTCAACTTCCAAAATACACATTTAAAAAAATTACAAATCTAAATTAGAAAAAATCCAATCTAATTCCTAAACAACATCCGGACTAATTTGTAGAACACGAATGGTTGCACACAACTCTTGTATAGCTGTTGGAGGTGGAGAAGCTGTTGGGCAACAGTAACCTGTATACATGAGAACTATACAAATTGCAAAATCAGTACTAATTCCAACCATGTCAAATTTGTCACTTAGTAATAAAAACTAGTAGCCCCTTTTTATAATAATACATACCTGCAACAAGATCTGAGCCATTTGCTCCTTTTCCTCACCTAACCACTGAAGTTTTTACCCATTCAGTTTTTAGTTTTTACACTTTCTTTTTGAGATTTATATTACAACGTAACAAGTAAGTTAAAGCAATGATTACATTACATTCACTCTAATGCCAAATCAACCGTGCTTAAAAAGAACAAATTAGATCAAATGAAATAAATGATTAGACAAACTCTAATGCCAATCAACGTCCTGTGTCATAAACAAGATAAAGTGACCTAACCACAATCAATATGTACTAGCTAGTAGTATCACCTAACCTAACTTAAATAAGATCTTAATTCAAAAAATCAAATAAACACAACAACTTAAGAGAGAAAGAACACGGGAAGGAGGGGGGATCAAAATTTAGTGATGATATGCATCTATGCATTACATCACCCTACCTAAGTTCAAGGGGAATTTACAAAGTTGACTAAGATCTTAGCTAAGAAAAATAATACCACCAAAAAGGAAAACGAGATAAAACAAAAATAAAATCAATCAACACTAAGAGATCTTAGTTTCTAAATAGCCCATTCAACTCAAAACAAAGTACAGTTAAGTCTAAAACACTTCATATAATTGAATCAGATTAGTTGAACTAAAGTTGATTCCAAACACTAACGATCAACACAGACAGACATATAAAAAAATCAAATTTTGAGCTGAACGCAAGTCAAAGTCTAAAAATCAAAGACATACCCAAAAGAGAAGAGGATCCATCTGGCGCAAATCCTTGTAACCCACATGAGCCTGCACCTCCACTTAGAAAGAGCAAATAAAATATAATAACCAAGTTATAAATTAGAAATTGCACAATGAAATAACAAAAACCAAAAAGAAGGGCAACAAAAGTAACTGTCATGAATCATATGGCACATCCAAAATTAAAAAGGAGGCAAATTGAAAATTACATGGAACTTTTATTTAATTAAAAAAAAGTCTCCAATTCAATCCAATTTCATGTTATGAGAATCACAATCACTTGAGCCAGTATAGTTGTTTCATTACCAATTATAACATGGCAGGTACATTTTCAGCAGTCAGCATTCAGTAGTCACCAAACCTTCCTGGAAGCAAGGTAATCTAGGCAAACACCTCATCCATGTCGAGCTCCACCTGAAACATACATAACATCACATTCCTCATAAGCTTACAACACCAGAGGGGATTGCTTAGTTCAGAAAGCACATGAATTATTTATTTATTTATTTATTTATTTTTCTTTCCAAGGACCAAAAAATTAGCATAGCATAACATGGATCAAGGAATACATAGTTTTCTTACTTAAATCATTACTGGGCCTTATAATATAATCTTATTAGGTAAAAATTCAATTATCAATTATATATAATAAATAAGTAAATAAATATGGCAGAGCTATCACCAATTCACCAGCTAATTTTGGGTATTATATGAATTTAAAAATAAATATTTCCACTCTCATTTTCTTCTAGCTATTTTTGCTAATATAAAGATGATGAACCAAAAGAAAAGGAAGGGAGCAAGAAATACTGAAATAGTACCTCATAAGCGTTGGATTTGGTACCAAGCTAGATCAGAACACCAACACTCTTTACCTGAAAACCTAGAAGAAAATGTTAAACATGATTAACTAAAAGCCCTCTGAATTTGAAATCCCACAATATCCTTAAAAGTTTGCCTCTTATAAACACATGAAGCTAAATCACCACATTACCACCCATTTCCCTTCCCAAAAAAGTTTTAAACACAGATTTGAGAAGCTGAAAACTCATGAGTTTTTCTTAGCATAATGAACACGAATCCATATAATGGGGCAAAGAAAAAAGTCCAGTTTTGAAGTGAACCCGATGACAAAAAAAGAAAAGAGAAGTTGAAAACAATGGATTTGAGAAAGAGAGGAATGTACCCAGATTGAAATAGGAGAGATCCATACCTGAAGCATTAGCAGGGACAGTCTTCAGATATGAAATCTATGAGAAAAGTGACATTTTTTTTATGAATCTATGAGAAAATTGAAAAAATAAGACATGAGTAAAATCAAATGGAACACACCCAGACATCCTTGTTGATAGGAAAAAAGAGCAATCTTTTACAGCCATGCACTCTACAGAGATAAAGTCAACCAATAAACACTTCACTCTCAAAATAATCTAATGTGAAATGTCTAGAATTAACACCTAATATTTCTCCAACAACCAAATTAATCCATAGTAATCAATCAGATAAGAATTACTAAGATTAAATTTAATCACAAAACAGTAGTGTGAGTCACATATTGAGACAATTACAATTTGGTATTAATAGTCTCTAATGAACAATTCAATTACTACGCATGAATCAAGAACAAACAGAGAAAGACACACCAAAAAAAAGAGAAAAAATGAGTTCCAATCAATAGAAAGAAAAAGCCACCGACAAAAAGAACACAGACACAGACACAGCCTCATAAAACAGAAACTATGCAATCATGTAGGCACATTATAAAGCTTCCATAGCGTAAAAAAAAATCACATTTTGAACAAGGCACATGAATGAAAGCTGAGTTTGTTCACTCACCCAGGTACAAGAGACACCTAATTCCATAGTGGAACCTTTAATTAATTTGGACCCTGCTGTGTGCACATATGCTTCCACTATCACGCATATTTCTATATATACTAACAAATATTACACCAAACTAAATATATAAAATCTACCTGCAAGACATCTTGTTGTGGAGAAGACAACACAATAGAAAGAAGCTCAATGCTGTTTCTAGCAACATCAAAAGCTTCCTTAGTTTGTTCAGGAGTAAAACTCTGCACAGGAATATCATCATGCTGAGTCTAGCGTGGAAGATCAAGTTCAACCTCAGACACCGAACGCGGAGGAGTGAAAATAGGCGCCAAGCTCTCGTTGTGACGGCCAGGGAACCGAATACCCCTTGATTTCAGACTCTGAACAACAAAATGGAAATAAGCAATCAACAATAACACTAACAATAACCCACACTAGCAAATTCAACAGCTAGAGCTAGTAACTAACCCAATCAATTTAGCCTAGGATTTTGAGTTTCTAGTTTCTAGGCATGATATGATTATCAGAAATTGTCCCTTGGCTTCAACTTAACAATGAAGCAGATATGCATGAAATAGGAAAAAGAAGGTAGTAGTACCTTGTAAGTTTCTTCATAAACAGGGAGATAGTGAAGCTCGATGGTGGATTCGCCTCAAGCCTCAATCATGATTAACGCCTTGTTGCGGTTATTAAAACGGTTTGAGGATCGTCAATTAACCTAACCATATCATCAAGAACCCTCTCAGCAACGACTTCAGAGAAATCCTTCTCGCAATCCTTCACGATGGTTTCAAGCAAGACGAAGGGCAAGGAATCGAACCTTTCAAGCAGCGACTTCAGAGAAACCCTAAACCATGAATCGAATCTTTACCGCTGATGCCAACGATGCATCCGATGCCAAGCTCGACGGAGACGCCATCGATCGTTTCCTATAAATACCAGAGACGTTGGCACTAGCAGAATGACGGTTGGCGCTGACGGGTTGCCCCTGACGAGTGGTGCTGACGAGTTGCGCTGATGGTTGGCGCCACTCGTGAGAGAGGGAGATGGCAGCGTGGGGCATGAGCGACGAGGGAGGGATGGATGTAGATGCTGCGGCGGGTTGGAGGGAGGGGTTGTGACGGGTTGAGAGAGGGAGACAGCGGCATTGTTGGGAGAGGGAGTTAGGGTTGCAGAGATGAGAAGGGTGAGTGACGGCCAGATAGGGTTAGAAGTGATTTTCGAAACCACCACTTCTAATCTAGGGTTAAAACATAAAACTTAGAAAAAAAAGTGAAGTGCGAAAAAAATGGGTGGAAAACTAAATTTTGGAAGGAGAGAATTCTATCGGTATGTTTTTCTAAGGTGCCCAAATAAACATAAGATATGGGCACGTTTTAAAAAGATGACCATTGAAAAACTAATTAGTCACGCTTTTTAAGCGTATCGATTTCTTTCTATGGACACGCTTTTTAAGCGTGACAAAAAAACGTGTGGCCAAATCACAAATTAGTAGCCACCCTCATAAAAGCGTGCCAATTTTTCTCTATGGCCACGTTTTTCAAACGTGACAAAAAAAGCCTGGCTAAATCCTAAATCAGTGGCCACCCTCGCAAAAGTGTGCCCATAGACCACTTTTGGGCACGCTTTAAAAGCGTGGCAAGAAAAAAGGGTGCCGACAGACCTTTTTTCTTGTAGTGTGCGGATGCAAGTTCATTACTAGGGGAACCTGACTTGTGATTATCATCATCAAGGAAACATGCGTCTTGGGTTATTCTGTCCAGTTCTTTATAAGATACCTGCTTTGAGGGTTGTGCACTATCCTCCTTAGCATCAATTGTAACGTCCTTGACGGAATTCTCCACAACTATGGATTCCCATGGAGGTTCAGCGTCTCCTAAGTCTTCAATCAACTCTTCTTCTTCTATAATGACAGCTTCCTCTACTTGTTCCAGTACAAAGTCATGCTCCTTACTGTTCACTGGAGTTTCTAGTGTTTCCTTTATACTACGTTCTTCATTAGATTCTCCACATGAAGCCATGGGAATTCCTTGAGTGTCCAAACGTCTGGAAGATAATTGATTCATTGCTTCCTCCAGTTGATGAAGGGTTGCATGAAATTGATCTACCGATTCTTCGAAGTGAGCCTGTGATTCTTGAGGTGATGGATATGGACATGGTACATAGGGAAGTGGTGCTTCTTGGGAGTAATTGGATTGAAATTGGGGCGGATAAGGATCATACGGTGGTGAATGGTGAAAAGGAGCCTGTGAGTGTGGTGGTTCGAAGCTATGTTGAGAGGATGGTCTATGAGCACAGAGTGGGGCTTGTTAGTAAATACAAGGGGGTCAACCATATCTATCAGCTTGGTATGCATTGTAGAATGGTCTTTGTCATGATATCTTGGAAGGTGTTGTTGCCTAAAGGGTTGATTATATCCTCTTGGCTCCATCCATCTTTGATTGCTTAGACCTTAATACATATTCTTGTTATAGCTTTCATTCCTTTCAACACAATTGGAACCAAACTCAAAGCGAGAGGGGTAAGAACTCATAGTAGTTGTTAGAATTAAGAAGGGAAAACAAAAACAAATAAACAAGTAAAAAAAATATTTAAAATAACCAATAATAAGGCACACGTTTGCAATTCCCCAACAACGGCGCCAGTTTGACGATCGGATTTCCTATCGATAAAGAATTTCACAAATATAATCGCGTTGTAAGTATAGCTTCTAAACCAACAGAAAATCCTTTCGTACAAACGTTTGGTTGTCACAAGTAACAATCCCAATAAAATTTATAAACCGAAGTATTCAAACCTCGGATCGTCTTCTCAAGGAATTACAGGGAAGTATGTTTAATTATTGGTTATGGAAAACAGTATTTTTGGGTTTTGAAAAGGTTTTGAGCAAGAGAAATAAATTGTAGGAATTAATAAATTAATAACTAATAAAACTCTTGGCAAGATATGAAAACTGGAAGTCCTATCCTAGTTATCCTTATCGATGGTGATGAGAATAATATTTTTGCTCCCACTCAGTTAACCTCTAACTATGAAGGTAAGTCAAGTGGACAAATCAATTTAACACCTAAAGTCCCAGTCAACTCCTGAGGAAAGGCTAGAGTTATAGGAATCTAAATCAATCAGCAAAGATAACAATTATCAATCACGATGAGTTTCATAACTCAAGAGTCACCAATTAATCAACTAGAACCAAGAATATAAGAAACTAAATAAAAATCATATGTCTGAAATACCTCAATGATTAATAAAAGAAATCACATCCAACATGGGAAGAGTTCATAAGTTAAATTGAGAAAATAAATAAAAGAAACATTGAACCTGTGATGAAGAAATAATCCCAAGATAAATCCCAATCCTAATCCTAAGAGAGAGGAGAGAACCTCTCTCTCTAAAAACTACATCTAGATCCTAAAACTATGTATGTTTGTATGTTGTATCATCTCCCTTGATGAATGGATGGATTCCTCAATTTATAGTCTTTAATCTGTGTTCTCTAGGCTTGGATCTGGACCAAAAAAGGTCGAGCAGTTGCTGGACCGACTTCTGCAATTTCTACAGATCGCGCACATCACGCGTCTACGTGGGTCACGCGGTCGCGTCATCTGGAGTGTTGCTCTTCCACGCGGTCGCGTCAGTCATGTATCCGCGTCCTCTGTGTTTCGCATGAGCCACGCGTTCGCGCCATGCATGCGTTCGCGCAGATGCCACTTTTTGCAAAGCACGCGTTCGCGTCGTCCACTCGGACGCGTCACTGCCAGTTTCTTCAATAACTCTATTTTATGATTCCCTTCCATTTTTGTATGTTTCCTTTCCATCCTTTAGGTCATTTCTGCCCTATGAAACCTGAAAGTACTCAACACACAAATCACGGCATCGAATGGTAATAAAGGATAATTAAATTTAAATTTTTAAAGCATAGGAAACATGTTTTCTCATATGTCATATCATAAGGAAGGAATTGTAAAACCATGCAAATTCATATGAATAAGTGGGTGAAGAGTTGATAAAAATACTCAATTTAAGCACAAGATGAATCATAAAATAGGGGTTTATCATCTACTCCATTGAAATGAATACAACGTTCACAGGCATATGAAGGCAATAAAAAGAAGAGATGATAAGCTAAATAAAATTATAATTGAAAATTAATTAAAGGTAAAAATAGTACTTTGCATTAATAAATCCCAAAATCATAAACATACGTATCTGAACAGGGTTAATGGGCAATAAAAGAGTAGGGAATAAGGAAACAAACTAGAATAATGGAAACTTCAATGGAGGTAGTAACTCTTCTCAATATCCAAATCAAAAGCACAGAACTCTAAAACTATGAATGCGAAGAACCCTAGAGGAAATCGTAGAATTCTCTCTAACATTCCAAACTAAAACTAAAATGATGTGTATAAGAGAATGTGTGTTGAGTCTCTGCTTGTCCCCTGGCTCTAGTCTGTGTTTTTGGGCCAAAAATTGGGTCCAAACTCGGCCCAAAATTGGCCCCAGCATTTTCTGTGATATCTGCAGGTAGCGTACATCACGCGTACGCGTTATTCGCACGTACTCATCGCTGGTCATCCTTGCGTGTCATGCGTACGCGTCAGGCACGCGCACACGTCACCGTGCGAACTCCAATTCACGCGCACGTGTCAGGTACGCGCACGCATCGCTTCTCGCTGGCTATCTCCTTTAATTCTTGTGCTCCTTCCATTTATGCAAGTTTCCTCTCCATCCTATAAGCCATTTCTGCCCTATAAGCCTGAAAATACTTAATGCACAGATCACGGCATCAAATGGTATAAAGAGGAATTAAAACACACAATTTAAGGGCTTAGGAAGCAAGTTTTCAATTGTAGAACAAAACTAGGAAGGAATTGTAAAACTATGCAAATTGTATAAATAAGCGTGCAGAGACTTAATAAAAACCACTCAATTGAGTACAAGATAAACCATAAAATAGTGGTTTATCATTACCTAATTAGTATTGTTATTATTGTGTAATTTATAACATTTTTCACTACAAAAAATATTGAGTATCGTCGGATTTACCGTCGTAGAGCAACAGCGGATTTACCAGCGGTAAAACCATCAAATTCGTCAAGTTAAATTATTACAGGCGGATTTAGGTTTCTGACCGTAAATTTTCCAGTAACAATTGGAGGGAAAAAAATAAATAGGTGCGTAATGTAGAATCAAATTTACCGTTGAAAAAATCCGCCGGTAAGTCCATTTAGTGAAATGCTGTGTTTTGGTGACCGCAATGGTTTACCGTAAGATAAATCCAATGGTAATTTCGCCCTAAATTCAAAGCACAAACACTCTCCCTCTTTATTTCGAATTGAATATGTCTCTCTCCCTCTCTCTACCCTTTTTTCTCTCACTTTCTCTTTAACCCTCTCCCTCCTTCGCTCCATCAGCCTCGCCGTCTAGCCACTGTCAGCCTTGCTGCAATAACACCCTAACTATTAAAGCTCACGCTTCTGGCTGTGCGACTTTGATAGCTCGGACTTTACAACGACTCTCATACTATTTAATACTAAAATATGAGCCTGTTTAAAACTTTAAACCACAATACCGCTCCAAAAAACTTTTGTTATGTAACATACATCCATACATACAATACAACTTACAAAAACTCACAAAGAGTGCATATGTGCATATATATATATATATATATATATATATATATATATATATATATATATATATATTAGTTTTACAAGCATTAACCACTACAATTTCCTATCCCTCTTATAGAATATATAAAGATAAAGGCGAGGGAACAATAAGCAATAACTAACACAATACAAAACGTTACGATAACAACTAGATAAACTCTTCGTCACTTCTATGTCCATATACTGAAAAGGAAAATTTGTAAGGGGGTGAGAACATCATCCTCGAAAGGGTTCTCATTAGAGGATTTTTGAGAATTACTATAATAGGATATGCGAGATAAAATCATTTCAGTGATTAATAACCACCTTATGCATCTTTTCAAAAGCAATGGTTTACTATCAAGAAAAATCTGAAATCTTTTCTGAAAGAGAAAACTGTTCATGAAAAAAAATAAAATTCAAAAGCCTTTTAAAAGGTTTATCTATGCTAAACCAAAATAACCTTTCATACTCTTCCAAACCATAAATATCAACCTGACATGGCCTTCGGCCCACCTCATGATCAACCACAGCTCTAGGCCTAAACAACCCAAACAATAACCAATCACCACAGTCCAACAGAGTCTCAGTCGCAAACACAAATAGGAAATTTCAAGCACAAACAAATAGTTACTGCAAGTAAAATAATTAGCAGTTAATCACAGGTAATCACAACGGCAAACCAAGTAAAATATGCACACCCAAACAATGTCAAATAGATGCATATGATGCATGCCTGTCCTAGTGGCTGATGATATTATCTGTCGGTTATAAAGCCAACCCAACAAGTCCTGGTAACTAACCATTGGACTGTCCCTCTGTCGTGCATCCCCAACTCGAGTTATTCACAAGAGATAATCATAATTCACATCCAACACCCTCACTGGTGTATATTCACGGGGGCGCGCTCATCCAGAACTTTCACAGTGTCCGACCACACTTACGACATAGGGTCAGCAGAGTATCAAATCTCAACCTGGAGCACATGGTGGCTAGCCACTGCTTCTACCTAGGAAAACTCGTATCTCAGATAGTTGGAAGTGCAAAATCACAATATCAATAACTCAGCATATATGCATTTATTCTCATCCATAAATCAACATTCATTTCAACCATCTGGCTTAAATTCATGACTCATTGTCAGCTATCCGGCTCATAACATATTTCGCAATCAGCCATAATTCATTATCATACACAGCCATTCTAGCTCATAACAAAATAGCACTTCCACCATCCAACATCATCAAATTCATAAAATCATTATTCAAAACCATAAATCACTTTTTCCCAATTCACTTCACTTTGAAATCAAATTTTAACTCTTTTCAGCCTTGGCTTTAAAGTTTCCATTCCTCAAATCATCTCAGGCTCATAAGCCACTCTTACTCAAAGTAATTTCCCTTTTTAAAACAAAGCCACACTTGGCATCCTCTTTCTAAAACTTCCAAAATCATGGCAATTTAAAAGATTTATTATGAAATATTCAAAATCATCCATCCAACAACGGAATTTTATAACAAAAGTCCCTAGGCAGAGTCTTAAGTCTTTAGAGAAGGACAAACTATCTCAATTCCTTAAAAACTCATTGAAACTCTTAAAATCATAGATTCTTGGTTCAAGTAAATAAAAACTGAATTTATTATGAAACCGAGTTATACAAAATCACAAGTTCCAACCCAATCCAAAAATCAATTCACTTGAAACGGAACCAGTCCATTTAAATCAAACCACTTTCAGAATTTTTCTTGAAACCAATTCCCTAACCTCTTCCAAAATGTCTCAAACATAATTATTCAATCAAAAGTCCAATTTTCTTTAAAATCAGTAAAAGCTCCTCTGAATGAAATCTTTAAGTCCATCCAAGAGCAAAAGTCCTTTTTATATTAAAATTAATATTAGAATATAATTCTTTCCTTCAATGGTTCAAATGGTAAAATAATTCATTTCTAAATAAGTGGAACTCAAGACACATAGTTTTCTTAAATAAATTATGCTCGAAAACATAAAGATTTTCTTAATAAATCAAATAATACATTTTCTCAAATCCAAACTTTCTAAATAACCTTTCAAACAAAGTCTAGGATTTTTATAGAAATTTCGGCTGCACCTCCCCTAAAACTTGGACTTAGCCACCCGGTTCGGGTCCCAACTAAACCGTTCCACAATCCTTTTCAACGATCCAAATCCAAAATCTGTTCAAGAGCAAGCTAAATCCAATAGTCACCTCATTTTCATATCTCAAGGAAACCATTTCAAAATGGAATCATTATCAACCAATTAAACTCATTTCCAAAACTTTAAGAAACAGCTTAGCAACAATTCATTTATCAAAATCAAATCAATTAAAGCAAACCAGGCTGAATCCAAAAGTGTACTCTATTTTTTCACATTATCAAGAAAATCAACTCAACTCAAATCAATTCCTAACGAATTAAACTCGATCTCAAATCTTTAAAAAAATCAACTTCAAAAACATTCTGTTTCATAAAGCCGCACAACAATCTAGTTAAACAAACATTCATAATCATTCAAGATAACGAAACAATACATAAGACTGATACAATCACCAATTATACATTGTCTCACATCAATATCCATATGTAATAATTCCAATATATAAAACATAGTTTTTGGAAAAAGCCCCTACCCAAATACGCAAAACCATAGCCCAAACGCGTCACAGGAACCTTCTCTCTCAACCCGAAATCACTGACAACAGTAACCTCTGCTCTAAGCCACTTTCCCAGCATTAACAACGACTCTAATCGCAACATATAATAACTGAGACTCAATCTTATAGCAATTAACGTCGTAAAACCTTAGCATAAGATAATAGAACAGTAACTAAAGGGCTTTCGAAACGAAAATGCTTACCGAAATTAAGAAAGAACGGCTGAATCAAGCAGCGGTAGCCCCGACGGTAGTTCTGGCAACAACCACGCTACACCTGATGACCAGAACGGCAGCAATTAGAACTTGAACCTATGTTATCAAACCTCAGAGTCTTTAACCAAGCATAACAGAATACTGACTAAGAGGGCTTTCTGAAATAAACATGCTTACCGCAACAAGGGAAGAACAACTACACCAAGTAGCGGCAACTCTGATGGTGGTTCCACCAACACCCACGCCACACCCAGTGAGTAAAACGGTGGAAGCAGCGATGTAGGCTCCCCGAATTGAAAGCAACGGCGACGGACAACACCAGCGGTGGTGAACGGCAGTAACTCCAGTGTGGTTCCGACGGCGGCAATTCGCGATAACTCCTAGCACAAACAACCTCAGTAGAACTCTCATGGTAGAGGTGAACTTTAACGGATAAAGAAGCTGAAGACGGTTTAGCACTTACCAAATCACACCGGATTCAGCGGCGGTTTCTGGCGGCCGCAGCAGCGGCGGAGAGCTCCAATGGCAGAGGCTCGGCCATAAGCTTAGGCAGCGGCGAATCTGGTGGCGACGGCTCCTCAACAGCGATGCACCCCACGGTAGAAGCTTCCTCGCGGCGCGTCTCTCTCCCTCTCACGAACGGCGACGGCGTCTGGCAGCGAGGAGGATGAACGACAACGGCGACCTCTCCTCGTCGCACAACTCTCTCTCCATTTTTGATCTTCCTCGCGACGGTGACGGGTCAGGACGGACGGTTCGGCAGCGACGGGTCAGGACAGACGGTTCGGCGCTTCCTCTTTTCGCGGCTGAGCTCTTTCACGCTCGTTCTTCCTCTCTCTTCTTCAGCCTAGTTCGGCGGCTTCATGGTGGCAGGGATGGCAAGACGCGACGGTGGCATTGGCACCAGGCCGACGATGCCCTTCCTCCCTTCCGTCAGTGCTGGCTCTGCCTCAGATCTCTCTAATTTTCCCATCTCTGAAGCTTTATGTTGAAGGGAATGAAGGGGTAGGGTGCGGCTGAGCTGTTGTGAGGAGCTAGGGTGTGGGTGAAAGGGAACCGGGTAGTGTAACAGGTCACTGGGTTAGGGTTTCAGGGTTAGGGTTTAGGTAAAAATTGGGTTTAAGGGTAGTTTTGTAATTTCAAATAAAAATAGGAATAATATAGAAATTAGAAATAAATTTTAATCCAACAATAATAATGTATAAAAATACTATTTGTTCAACAATTTCACAATTATTTTCAATAAAATGTTCAAATCCAATAATTAGAAATAATATAATTAAATCCTTTATCTTCCCAAAATAGCAGTATTAATATTTTAAAATATTAATTATTTAGTCCAAATCATATAAAATCCTTATTATTTCACAACTACCAACTTTATAATTTAAATATAGAAAATAATTCAATAATTGTAAAATTGGTTAATAATCTTAATTTATTTCAAATTCAATTAATTGAAAATTGCTTTAATTTTCTTAAATAAAGAAATTTCTGAAATTAAAGCTAAAAAATACTGAATTTGAAATTAGCTCATGATAGCCTTTTCTCAAAAGTTCTGGGTCTTACAGCTGCCACCTCCTCAATCTGTTTCTCTCTCCCCTTTCTCCTTCCACACTCTCTCTAACCCTATCCTTCCCGCTGCTCCGTTAGCCCCGCTGCACGTCAACCTTGCCGCCACATCCTCTCCAGCAGCCTCTCTCCCTCTCATTGCCATCCACTTCTGCCAGCCACCACCAACAGCGCCGATCACCAGCAACATTCTCCTGTCCACTTCTATGTCTGCATTCTCAGATAAATAAATTCCTTTTTTTTCTTTAGATTTAGGATTAATTTAGGTTTTAGTTGTTAATTCGTATTATAATTTAGATAGAAATAATGTTTTTTATTTAGTGAATTTATGTGGTTAAGATAAGATTAGATTAGGTTATTAGACTTATGTGAGTTATAATGTTGTAATAATGTGATATTGTTGTTGCTGCACTATTGGTTTTGAATTGGAATTGAATTTGGTAAATTGGTGTTGCTCAAGTTTGATTGCATATATTTCACATAGTTCAAGTTATTCTATTTAAATAGGCATATTGCTAAATATTTGTGAAGTTAGAATGTGCACTTACCTCTTTTGTTTTCTTTGATTTCAATGGATAATGTATTTCTTTAACTAAGTTTAACGTAGTTTATTTTAAGATTTTTTAATGATATTGTGAATAAGTTTAGTACATTTTTAATTGGTATTCTCTTTGCAGACATGATGACAGGTAGAAGTGTTGTGGATCGGCCTAGTAGTCGTGGTTGTGATCGTAATCGTGGTAGAGGGAGGGTTTCTTCCGGTACCCATAAAAATTTTGGATCCTCTCCCTCTACTCTGACTACCCCAATGACGTAACAAATTGCGAGTGCATCAGAACAACCGTTTATCATGGTCCCTACCCCAACTACGTCCTTGCGCCTACAGCGATGCTGCCTCTATTTGCTCAGCAGCTCACTGTCTCGGTGATGCTGCCTCCAGTGACGGTTACTGCGGTGCTGGAATCCTCTCAAGGAAGCCAGCCAACTGATACCCCTCTACCACCTCCCATCGTACGAATGACCATTTAGCTTGATGGTAAAACGGCGTAAGTACTACTTTAAGTCTTTTTTATGGTGAAAGTTTTTGATAATTCGTGATTAGTGATTCTTGATTATTGATTCTAGTTTTAGTGGATTTAGAGTTGTAGGTTTGAACTGCTAAAACTATTTTATATATCCTGATCATTGATTATAGTTTAGTGGATTTACGGATGTTGCTTCTAGGTTATTAACTGTTGTTTATTGATTGTTGACAATTGGTGGTATTTAAGTTCATTGTTGATGGATAGAGTTTGTGGCGCTTTCTAATTATAGATAAAACTCTGTTGAAATTTCTAAAAAATGTTAATATATTATGGTTATTTTCTTTTAAAGTTTTAATTTATATTGCCATATTGGTTTGTTTGTGAATTGTTGATAGGTTTGTGCCAAACAACAATACCTGTACTCAAGAGATGACTAACATCATCAAGATGATGTACGACCATCCATGGCCGAGCTACAAGAAGATCCCTACTAAGATTAGAGAGCGATGGTTTCAGAAGTAGATGGTAAAACCTTAATATAATCAAACCTTATTACCTATTGTATATCTTCTATTTTATTTAATACGATATATTTTGATTAACTAATTTTAAAGTTTCTTTGTGCAGGTAAACTTTATATGGGACAAGAACGATGCCCTCATCAGGAAGATATACAACTATCAAATTGGTAGATAGCTACAATAGATGCTGGAGGATGTACGTGATAAGCGCGACTACCTCACTTCCGAGATCCGACCAGAAATCAAGAAGGCTCTATACGTTCATTGGGAGACCGATGAGGGGTTCAGACATTAGGGTCTCACAAACAATGCTAATAGAGCGTCGACCAAGTCGTTCAAGTATACTGACGGCTCAGCAACCTTCATAAAGACTAAGGCATAGCTGGTATGTAGCTTCTCTAATTTTGTCATTAACTTAGTTATATTCTTTGACATATCACTACAAGAAAAATGCTCAGTACCATCGGATTTACTATCGGATTTAGCGTAGGACGTTAGCGGCGAGATTTTCGTTGAATTTACAGTCGGATTAGCGTAGCCGTCGGAGCTTGCAACCGTCATCGCCACCGTGCTTGGAGCTCCCGCTATCACCGCCGCTTCATGTTCTCGTGGAATCTGCTATTGCTGTTACTGTTGTCCCTATCACATCCTCCACCGCGATTGCTGTTCACGTTGCCGTTACCGCCGCCTCTATCACCATAATATTAAAGAGAGATTGCCACCACTATTATCAGATTGGTTTGTTGGTATGGTTATTATGTTTTTTCATATTATTTTGTGAGTTTAACATTTTGTTAGAGCTATTGTTAAATCAGTGGTTAAATTTGCATAATGAAGTATGTTATTAGGAGTTGTTGTGTTACTTTAATGTAAGTTAAAATTAAATATGTGATGCCTCTTGTTAGTTTGGTTGAATTAAGAATTAGGTTTTAATTAATTAGAGTAATAAGTTTTACCTATTCTTTTAAATTAGTTTTCCTTGTGAGTTTAACATTTTGTTAGAGTTGATGTTAAATCAATGATTATATTTGCTTAATGAAGTATGTTAATAGGAGTTGTTTTGTTACTTTAATGTAAGTGAAAATTAAATTTGTGATGCCTGTTGTTAGTTTGGTTGAATTAAGAATTAGGTTTTAATTAATTAGAGTAATGAGTTTTACCTATTCTTTTAAGTTAGTTTTTGAATTAGTTTCAGCTTGTGAATTTAATAAGTAATATTTTTTATTAGGACGGTGCTATTTTCTCTGAGCTCGATTGGAGATTCCTTCTTTTGTTGTCTGTGCAGTAATATTCCAAGTTGTTTCAATGCAACATGTGTAGTCGAAGTCGTTGGATCGCGATGCGACATTGGTGGAGACCTTCAAGTACACTGACACAAGAGTCCTACACGCAAAGACTAGAGGCTGCAACTCAGCAATCTCAACAAAGTGGGGAGGACGGTAGTGGCACTGCTACTTTAGTCGTCAATCTCGATGCAGTTTAATGTGAGACCGCATCTGCGCCATACAAGAACCGTGTATACGGGATGCATTCGTTCTTCACCAACAGTCTCCAGACCTCCATGTTGAGGCCATCATCTGCCTCTGCTACCAGTCGAGCCATCGCTCCTGAGGAAGGCATTGATTTGAGGCTACAAGTGTAGGAGCTCACCCAGAGCCATCACGAACAGGCTCGTGAGCTGAACGAGACTCAGGTGAGGTATCAGGAGATCCTTACATACATGACGAACACGGATAAGCTCAAGTTAGAGTGGAGGGAGCAGCTAGAGCAGCTTCAACGAATAGAGCAGTAGATGGTGGTGTACCAGGCTTAGATGCTGGTGCACAAAATTGTGATCTCTAACAATGGCATTCAACTTGGTATGCGCATCTACTAACTCAGCACTTTCTTTACAACTTCGCATCACTAACCAGCAAGTGTACTCAGTCGTCCAAGTAATAAACCTTACGTGAGTAAGGGTCGATCCCACAGAGATTGTTGGTATGAAGCAAGCTATGGTCATCTTGTAAATCTCAGTCAGGCTGATAATAAATGGTTATGGAGTTTTCGAATAATAATAATAAATATACAGAAAATAAAGATAGAAATACTTATGTAGATCATTGGTGAGAATTTCAGATAAGTGTATGGAGATACTTTGTCGCTGTTGGATTTCTGCTTTCCTATTGCCTTCCTTCAATCCTTCTTATACCTTTCCATGGCAAGCTGTATATAGGGCATCACCGTTGTCAATGGCTACATCCCATCTTCTCAGTGAAAAAGGTCCAAATGCTCTATCACGGCATGGCTAATCATCTGTTGGTTTTTGATCATGTCGGAATAGAATCCATTGATTCTTTTGCGTTTGTCATCACGCCCAACAATCGCGAGTTTGAAGCTCGTCACAGTCATTCAATCCCAGAATCCTACTCGGAATACCAAAGAAAAGGTGTAGACTTTCCGGATTCTCATGAATGCTGCCAATGGATTCTAGCTTATACCACGAAGAGTCTGATCTCACGGAATGGAAGGCTCGGTTGTCAGGCGAGGGCAACCCTGCGTCGTGCGTCAGGAATCCAAGAGATACACACTCTAGCTCTTGCTTGTAGAATGGAGGAGGTTGTCAGGCACGCGTTGATGCGTGAAAACTTGTCTCTCAACAAATTTTCCTTCGGCAAGTATACCGAATTGTCGTCAAGTAATAACTCACAATAGAGTGAGGTCGAATCCCACAGAGATTAACGGATTAAGCAATCAATGGGTAATTGATTATCCTAGTTAGACGAATTATATTGGAGTGATAAGTAACAAGGAAATGTAAATAGCAAAAAAGTAAAAAAAAAAATAATAAAGTGCAGAAAAGTAAAATGGCAAGAAAAGTAAATGTAAGAACTAAAAATAAAATGAACATTGGGATCAAGAGATATTGCAATCCTCCGGATCAAGTTCATTCTCATCTCTTCCTCAATCAATGCATTCATTGATCTCCTTGGCAATCTTAAGTGATTGGATCCCAATTCCTTTGCAATCCAATCTCTCTAAGCTTGAACAATTTCCCAATTCCTTGATTTAATTGCTCATGGGAAGAGATGAAGTTTGGTCACTAATTATACCACACACATTCATAGATCAAAGTATTGGTAGGATTACATGTCACAATATCCATCCAACCCCCAACCTAATCCAATGTGAGAGAGCATTTCTGGCATGATTTCCTCATTCCTCTTCCAAGGTTCAGAGGAAATCCAAGTATGAGCAATTTCTCTTCCAAAACAATTACCTAATTGGATGAAGATCGAAAGCTCTCTAGTAAAATCAAGAGAAAATAAAGAAGAAGAAGAATAAGAACTACAATTGATCCATTGAATCACAATAGAGCTCTCTAACCCAATCAAAGAGTTAGTTGATCATTGCTCTACCAAAATAGAAAAGAAAGAAAGTGCAGAAAAATAAAGATAAAGATTAAACTGAAATTGAAACTTCAAAATTCATAAATGTAAGGTACAAAGAAAAGAAACTACTCCTAAGGAAGAAAAGAAGAGAAAAGGAAGAAGAGTGGTTGAGGGGAGGGGTCCGAAGACCCACTCCCCTTGGAGTGTGCCAATTCATAGAAATTCGATTTGGTCTTCACTTTCTCCCCCTTCCTTCAATTCTATGTTTCAATCCCTCTTGAATGTAAAGACTAAGACCTTTATATATACTCTCCTAAATTACAAAATGAAATTAAAAGCAAATTACAATTAAATGAAAATTCCTATTCTAGATGCTTCTTGTGGCCTTGATTGGTTGACAATTGTGGGCTTGCTTGCTTGAGCTTTGAAGTGGACTTGAGAGAGAAGTGAATCAAGTTGAGGTCCAGGTGCAACGTTAGTACTGTCGTTAGCCACACTAATGCTACAAGTGTGGCGTTAGTGCCAAAGTTATTATGGCTAACGTTGCACTTGTTACCAATTGGTGTTTTTGGGGCTTAAAAGATGCCTCTTGTTTGTGCTCCAATTGCATGCCCACTATAGAGTATTATATATCGTTGGAAAGCTCTGAATGCCAGCTTTCTAATTCAACTGGAATTACCTCAATTGGAGTTTTGTAACTCAAGTTATGCTCCTTTGAAGTGGACATGGTCGCTGGCATAGTCGCTAGCGTTAATGGAAAACGTGAGTCCCGATAACGCTAGCGACCAAGGGCTTAATATTTCTAAGTTCTGGAGCTCAAAATCAATGTCTACCCTATACTATTATATATTTTTGGAACGCTCTAGATGTCTACTTTCCAACACCTTTAGAAGCGCATCATTTGGAGCTCTACAACTCGAGTTACACTTCTTGGAAGGTGAAGAGGTCAGTTGGCCTTACTATAGGTTGATACCATGTTCATCTTTGCACTTTTGGGGCAGGTTTTCTCCCTCAAATTTATTGTGAATCATGTAGTGCCATATATGCTTGGAAAGCTCTAGAATCTTACTTTCCAATGCCACTGGAATCACCTCATTTGGAGCTTTGTGGCTCAAGTTATGCGTGTTTGAAGAAGGCATGGTCTGGCTGCCAGGTGGGACTTTTGCCCACGTTAACTACCACGTTAACTAAATGTTAGTGCCCACGTTAGTAGCACTAACGTAGCCATTAACATGGCTCTTCTCTGCTTCTTTTGACCTGAAATCAAACAAACGAAGTGCATCAAGGTAACATATAAGATGATCTTTAGATACTAAGTGTGCTAATAATACTCAAAATCAAAACTTCACTTAGTGTGATCTATTTTATCATATTTACCCTGTATATTAGCTAAAATTCACATATGCTTGAGATTTTGTTTCATGCAGAAATTTTTTATGCTATTACTCATATATTGGCAATATTTGTATGAAAACTAAACAGAAATCTACTGAAATGACTACTAAAAGTAGGCAATGATGCACGCGCATCACGCGTTCATAAGGATGGATGATGATGAGTGTCACGGATCATCACATCCATCAGGCTGAAGTACGAGTGATATCTTAGAATAAAAATAAGCTTGAATTGAATAAAAGACAGCAGTGATTGCATTAAAACTTGAGGTACAGCAGAGCTCCACACCCTTAATCTATGGTGTGTAGAAACTCCACCGTTGAAAATACATAAGTGATGGTCCAGGCATGGCCGAATGGCCAGCACCCAAAATGTGAACAAAAGACCGAATGGTCAAAAGACTAGACAGCCAAAGGCTCTGAATACAATAGTAAAATGTCCTATTTATACTAGACTAGCTACTAGGGTTTACAAAAATAAGTAATTGATGCAGAAATCCACTTCCGGGGCCCACTTGGTGTGTGCTTGGGCTGAGCTTGAACTTTACACGTGTAGAGACTTCTCTTGGAGTTGAACGCCAAGTTGTAACGTGTTTTTGGCGTTCAACTCTGTTCGTGACGTGTTTCTGGCGTTTGACTCTAGAATGCAGCATGAAACTGGCGTTGAGCGCCAGTTTGCATCGTCTAATCTCAAATAAAGTACAAACTATTATATATTGCTGGAAAGCGCTGGATGTCTACGTTCCAACGCCGTTGAGAGCATGCCATTTGGAGTTCTGTAGCTCCAGAAAATCTATTTCAAGTGCAGGGAGGTCAGAATCCATAGCATCAGCAGTCCTTTGTCAGCCTTTTTATCAAAGTTTTGCTCAGGTCCCTCAATTTCAGCCAGAAAATACCTGAAATTACAGAAAAACACACAGACTCATAGTAAAGTCCAGAAATGTGAATTTAGCATAAAAACTAATGAAAACATCCCTAAAAGTAGCTAGATCCTACTAAAAACTACCTAAAAACAATGCCAAAAAGCGTATAAATTATCCGCTCATCAGATGCGTGCCAATGGCAACAGTGCTACTGATGGCAGCGATGCTAGTGATGGCAACAATACTGCTGGTGGGACACGGACATCACCGCTTTCTCCACCGCGTCAACAGGACCACGGGAAAGACGACGACGACAACGACAACTACCAGGATCTTTAGTGATTAAGGCTTTGGTTTTTACTGTTTTATTGTATTTGATTTATTTGACTTTTAATTTATTTGAACATTTAATATTCAATATTTAATATTATATAGTTGGTTTCTGTTATTTATAATTTGACCATTAATTGTGTGGAAAATAAATTAAATTAAAAACTAAAATTAAAAAAGAAAACAATTTTAAAAAATTGCGTCACAAATTTAAAAAAAAAATTGACATCTACCGTCGGATTTACCGAGAGTATAATCTGACAGTAATAATGCGGAAAATAGGATATTGTGGTGCCAATGCTATTGTAAAAAAAAATCGCTGGTAACCAAATAGTTTTTCGAGCAGGTAACCCGTCGCAGAATCTGACGGTAATTATCATCAGATAAAAAAGTTTGATAGTAACTCGTTACCGGTAAGCTTTATACCGTCAGATTCCTTCCAACACTAAATCCATCAGTAAATAACTTACCATCCAATTTATTCGTTTTTCTGACCGTAAATTTGACAGTAATCAGCAGTTTTCTTGTAGTGTTGGTCTTTGAATATTAATTATATTAATATTATAAATCCGACAGAGAACTCGAACCTTAAAGATAGCTCTATCCAAGTCCCTTGGTCACTTTTCAGGATAACACCAGCTCCACTTCTAGCTTTATTTGATCTCCCATCTATATACGAACTCCATATAACTGGGTTTCCTAGGCTTTCGGTGTATTCGGCAATGAAGTCAGCAAGGTACTGAGACATAATGGTTGTCAAAGCTTCGTACCCTAAGTCGAACTTGGACAACTCTACCGCCCATTGTAGCATCTGACTTGCCAAGTCTGTCTTTTGTAGGATATGTTTTATTGGTTGATTAGTGCAGATTTTAATGGTATGAGCTTGGAAGTAAGGCTGGAGCCTTCGAGATGTGAGGATAAGGGCATAAGCAAACTTGTCTATCTTTTGATAGTTCAATTCTTCCCCTTATAAGGCTTTGTTGATGACATAGATAGGTTGCTGCCCCTTTTCGTCTTCTCAGACCAGGGCTGAAGCTATAGCCCGACTTCTAATTGACAAATATAGCACGAGGTCTTCCCCTTTTTTAGGTCGGATAAGTATGGGTGGTTGCCCCCAGAATGCCTTAAAGTCTTGAAAGGCTTGTTCGTATTCTAGGATCTATTTGAATTGCTTCCCTTTCCTTAGGATTGAGTAAAGGGGAAGTGATTTCAGAGCCGACCCAGCTAAGAATCTTGATAGAGCGGCCAACCTTCCGCTTAGTTGTTGGACCTCTTTGGCACAAGTCAGGCTCTTCATGTTGAGTATAGCCTAGCATTTGTTTAGGTTTGCTTCTATTCCTCTTCAGGTTAACATGAACCCTGGGAACTTCCCAGCTTCTACTGCAATGGTTCATTTTGAGGGATTTAACCTTATTTCATGCTTCTTTATAGTGTCGCATCCTCTTGGGTCTTGATGAGCATGTCGTCCACATATACCTCCATGAGTTTTCCTATGTGAGCAGGGAACACCATATTCATCAGTCGCTAGTATGTAGCCTGATGACTTGCATCATCTACCCTTCTTTCTTGCATAAAGAAGACCATAAAAGAGCATAAATCTCATTTGATCAGTACAACTCATGCATTATTTGATGAATATTATGGTACACTACTTTGAGATGAGTTGTGCTGAATTTCATGTGAAAAAGGGCATCAAAAATGGGAAGAAGACAAACAAGAAGCTGGGCGTGTGAAACTGGCATGCCACTTGGGAGCAAATGCCACAAAAATACACTGGCATGGCACGCCAGGAGCTAGGCGTGGCACGCCAGTACTAAATCCAGAGAAGAAGTCCAAGCACAAATGTACGGGCGTGGCACGCCAGGGACTGGGCGTGGCACGCTAGTACAAAATTCGAGAGGGCAAAATGGAGGACACAAAAGGGGCGTGGCACGCCAGGTTGGGCGTGGCACGACTGACCCATCAACTACTATGGGCGTGCCACTTGAGCAAAGGGGCGTGGCACGCCAACTCACCATTTCAAGAAGAACCTCCACTATGGCGTTCCACTTGGTGTCGAAGGCGTGGCACGCCAGCTCCAAGAAGTCACTTGGGCGTGCCACTTGAGAACCCAGGCGTGGTACGCCAAGCTTGAAGAGTGCACAAATGCATGGGCGTGCCACTTGAGCAGCATAGCGTGGAACGCTGGTACAATGATCCAGAGAAGGGGCTAAAAGCAATTAAAGACTGGGCGTGCCACTTGAAGTCGAAGGCGTGGCACGCCAACCTCTCAATCTCACTTAGGCGTGCCACTTGAGCAACCAGGCGTGGCACGCTAATGCACAAAGATAACGAAAGCAAGGACTGGGTGTGCCACTTGGTGTCGAAGGCGTGGCACGCCAACCCGAGCATGTCACTATGGCGTGCCACTTGAAGGCCAAGGCGTGGCACGCCAACTACTGGAACAAGACAAGATCATGGGTGTGGCACGCCAGTCATCAGGCGTGGCACGCTGGTATAAGTTTTCAGAGAGGGTGAAAGAGGCCAATTACATGGGGCGTGCCACTTGGTATCGAAGGCGTGGCACGCCACTCACTATTCTTCACTTAGGCGTTCCATTTGAGCAACCAAGCATGGCACGTCAGTGTCATTCAGAGGGCAAAGAAGCATTGGGGTGTGCCACTTGAGTTCGTGGCGTGGCACGCCAAACAGAGTAACCACTCACTCCCAAAGGGGCGTGGCACGCCAGACCCTGGGCGTGCCATGCTAGTGCAACTTTCCAGAGGAGCTTAGCCAAGCATACAGCAAGGGCGTGGCACGCCAGACCCTGGGCGTGCAACGCTAGTTCAAGTTTCTAGAGGCAAAGAAAAGTGGAAAAAGGCAAAGGGCGTGCCACTTGAGTTCGAAGGCGTGGCACGCCAACACAAGAACTCCACTATGGGGTGCCACTTGAGTTCGAAGGTGTGGCACGCCAAGGTTGACAAAGGGACGAGCATGCCACTTGAAGGATTGGGCGTGGCATGCCAAGCTAGAAATGAAGGGCACGTGACACGCTAGTAAAGCGCCAGCCACACGCCAGCTGGGAAGTCACGCTTATTGAGTGTTTTCTTTTCCCTCCAAAATGTAATTTTCCCTTTTCACTTTTGTAATTCTTTTATTTTACTAGGTGTAGTATAAATACCCCCAAAGAGTACTGAAGAGGGGGTTAAGCGATCAGTTTTAGATCCACTTTTACACTTCACTTTTGAGTACTTTTTGAGCTTTGAGTAGCTAACTTCCCTCTCATTGAGAGAGGGAGCTCTGTTGTACTTGATGAATTGATAATAGTGAAATTCTTCTTCTCTTCATCTTCTCTTTGATTTGCTAGAAGGAATTTCATTCTTAATGCTTAGTGTTCAATTATCTTGGGAAAGAGATTGAATGCAATTGGGTTTCATGGGAACCTTGGGAAAGGAAACATGAAACCATGCTTGAAATCCCTTCTCACACTTGAGTAGAATCTGGGTTTTGGTGTTTGGATACGTGACATATAATCCTCCCTCTACCTGGACCTATAAGGGTGTGTGGTATAATCAGGGACCAAGTATATCTCTCTTCATGAGCAATTAGACCAAGGAATTGGCTATTGATCAAGATCTGAGAGATTGAGTCACCAAGGGATTGGGGCTCAATTAATCATGATTGCCAAGAGGTCAACGAGTTGCATGATTGAAGAGGATATAAGCTAGATTTGATCCAAAGAGACAACATCTCCCAATCTCAATGAACTTTCCCATTCTTATCTATCCATTTCTTTACTGCTTAATTTTACATTCATCAAATCCCCACTCTCATTTACATTCAAGTCATTTATGATTCAGCACTTTACATTCTGTAATTTCCGTTTCTGCACTTTATAGCTTTTCTTTATATTCTAGTCATTTACATTTATGTCATTTACAATTCTGCACTTCACAATCTTATTGATCCGCTTGACTAATTCATCAATCAATTAAAACTGCTTGAATTTGCCAATCTCTGTGGATACGATCCCACTCTACTGTGGGTTATTACTTGGCGATAATTTTGGTGCGCTTGCCAAAAGAACTAATTTACTAATTTTTGAAATGGGTAGTGAATTCTAGTCATCAAGTTTTATGGCGCCGTTGCCGGGGATTGGCTTAAATTTGACAGTGATGAAATTGATTGGAGAGCTAGATTAAGCAATTTAAATTCCTTGTTATTTTAATTTCTTTTATTTAGAATTTTTTATTTTATTTTATTTTATTTTGAGCTCTATTATTTTATTCAGTACCCATATTTCCATTCTTCTAACTATTCGATTAATTGCACCACTCACACTAACAACTACTCTAACAAAAGTAATTTCTTCATCCATTTTCTTTCTTGTTTTTTTTGCCTTGATTGGTTGTATGGCAGGTAGGAGAAGTGGGGCTTCAACTTCCTTTGATTCTGAACCTGAGAGGACCTTCCTTATATTAAGGAGGGAAGCAAGAGGGAAGAGAGTCGTTGGTGCTGAGGAAGAGGAAGAGTATTTTGAAACAAATATGAAGGAGAATATGGAGAATCACCATGAGGAAGAAGTTCATAACCATGCCAGAGAAGGCCCAGTCAATCATGATGGACAAGAAAGGAGAGTCTTAGGCTTCTACATCAACCCAAATCTAGGAAATTGTGGCAGCAGCATCCTAAAGCCAACAATTCATGCCAATAATTTTGAGCTGAAGCCTCAGCTCATCACACTAGTTCAGAATAATTGCTCATATGGAAGAAGTGCCCATGAAGACCCTAATCAACATCTCAGCACATTCTTGAGGATATGTGATACTGTAAAGTCCAACGGGGTACACCCTAACATCTACAAACTACTCTTGTTCCCTTTCTCACCCAAAGATAAGGCAGCAAAGTGGTTGGAATCATTTCCCAAGAATAGCCTAACTACATGGGAGGAGGTCGTGAACAAATTCCTTGCAAGATTTTACCCTCCACAAAGAATCAACAGGCTGAGAGCTGAGGTGCAAACTTTCAGACAACAAGATAGAGAAACACTCTATGAGGCCTGGGAGAGATTTAAAGATATGACAAGAAGATGTCCACCGAAAATGTTCAATGAGTGGGTACAACTATATATCTTTTATGAGGGACTATCCTTTGAAGCAAAGAAGGCAGTGGATCATTCTTCAGGAGGCTCACTCAACAAAAGGAAAACCATTGAAGAAGCCATAGATGTCATTGAGACTGTAGCTGAAAATGAGTATTTCTATGCTTCAAAAAGGACTCAAAAGAAGGGAGTGCTAGAACTCAACTCTGTTGATGCTTTGTTAGCTCAGAACAAGGCAATTGCAGCACAAATAGCAGCCTTAACTAAGAGAATGGAGGCCAACCAAGCCTCAGTCATTCAAGACCAAACCCCTCAATAAGAAGGGAATGCACCAGAATCTGAAGGTGACTGGGAACAAGCTAATTATCTGCACAATTAATTTAGAACACCATATGACCCACACTCTAAGACATACAACCCAAGTTGGAAGAACCACCTAAACTTTGGGTGGGGAGAAATAAAAAAAAACCACAACTAGGACCACAACAAGCCTTATTCATCAAATCAGCATCCCAACCACAACCCCAACCATCAAACAGGGAACCATAAACCCTACCATAACTCACAAAACACATCATACCATAACAACCAACCCATACATAACAACCTCAATCAAGATGAACCATCATCAATTATGCAACCATGCGAAATCAAGAGCAACTTTGATAGGATGGAGGCTGCAATGGCACAACTGTCATCCTAGATTTCAGGAGCAGTCTCCACCCTCATGGACAGACAAGCACAAACTGACAAAAGGATAGATGCTAATCAAGAGGAATACAGGTCAAATCTGAAAAATCAAGGCGCAGCAATCTCAAAGTTGGAAGCACAAGTGGGGATTTTGTCCAAGCAAATCCCACTTCCCACACACACATTTCCTAGCGATACCATGGCTAACCCAAGAGGGAAATGCAAAGCCATGACTCTAAGAAGTGGGAAGGTTGTAGAGGAAGGAACCCCAAGCAAAGATAATCATGAAGAGGTTGCATCTAAGCATGGAAACGAGGATGAAGGGGAGATCCCAGCTTCACCTCCACCAAAACAAGTCTTGAAGCCCTATGTGCCAAAGGCACCACACCCACAAAGACTGAGAAAAGATGGGAAGGATGGCCAGTTCTCTAAGTTCCTAGAGATCTTCAAGAGACTCCAAATCAACATACCATTTGCTGAGGCATTAGATCAAATGCCACTCTATGCTAAGTTCTTAAAGGAGCTTATAACCAAAAAGAGGAACTAGGAGGCAAAAGAAACCATAGTATTGACTGAGGAATGTAGCGCCATATCATACAGAGGAAGCTACCTCAAAAGCTAAAAGACCCAGGGAGTTTTCAAATCCCCTGCATCATAGGGGACATCACTATTGAGAAAGCTTTGTGTGATTTGGGAGCAAGCATAAATCTTATGTCCCTAACCATGATGAGAAGGATGAAGATTGAGGAAGCTAATCCAACAAGAATGGCACTCCAATTGGCTGACAGTACATTTAAGTTTCCACATGGGGTGGTGGAAGACTTGCTAGTGAAAGTAGAAGAATTCATTTTCGTTGCTGATTTCATTGTGCTGGACATGGAAGAAGAGACCAACACGTCAATTATCCTAGGAAGACCATTTCTAGCTACTGCTGGAGCCATCATTGATGTGCAGAAAGGGGAACTAGTCTTGAGATTACATGAAGAGAAAATGGTCTTCAACGTCTTTAAAGCAATGAGTTACCCCAAAGAATCCATAGGAGAATGAATGCTGGTAGACACCACGAAACAGATAGTTCAAGAAGTCATGGAAGAAGAACAATGTGGAGAAAGCATTGAGCTGGAACATGCACCAGATGGAGAAATACCACAAGCAACCATGAGGAACTCAATCATGCCAACTACCACAGACAACAAAGATGCAGAGTCACCAAAACTAGAGCTAAAAGCCTTACCACCCAGCTTGAAATATGCATATCTGGGTGCTAACAACACTTACCCAGTAATCATAAATTCAAGTCTGAGTAAGGAACAAGAAGAGGAACTTATCCAAGTGCTGAGACAACATAAGGACGCCATAGGTTGGACACTTGCAGATTTAAAGGGGATCAGTCCTTCAATGTGTATTGATGAGCGGATAATTTGTACGCTTTTTGGCATTGTTTTTAGTATGTTTTTAGTATATTTGGTTTAGTTTTTAGTATATTTTTATTAGTTTTTAGTTAAAATTCACTTTTCTGGACTTTAATATGAGTTTGTGTGTTTTTCTGTGATTTCAGGTATTTTCTGGCTGAAATTGAGGGACCTGAGCAAAAATCTGATTCAGAGACTGAAAAGGACTGCAGATGCTGTTGGATTCTGACCTCCCTGCACTCAAAGTGGATTTTCTGGAGCTACAGAAGCCCAATTGGCGCGCTCTCAACGGCGTTGGAAAGTAGATATCCTGGGCTTTTCAGCAATATATGATAGTCCATACTTTGCCCAAGATTTGATGGCCCAAACCGGCGTTTAAAGTCACCTTCAGATTTCCCAGCGTTAAACGCCGGAACTGGCACCAAAATGGGAGTTAAACGCCCAAACTGGCACAAAAGCTGGCGTTTAACTCCAAGAAGAGTCTCTACACGAAAATGCTTCATTGCTCAGCCCAAGCACACACCAAGTGGGCCCGGAAGAGGATTTGTATGTCAATTACTCATCTCTGTACACCCTAGGCTACTAGTTTTCTATAAGTAGGACCTTTTACTATTGTATTTTTCATCTTCTGATCTTTGGAATCTTTTGTCCTTTAGATCTTTTGATCACTTTGGGAGGCTGGCCATTCGGCCATGCCTAGACCTTGTTCTTATGTATTTTCAACGGTGGAGTTTCTACACACCATAGATTAAGGTGTGGAGCTCTGCTGTACCTCGAGTATTAATGCAATTACTATTGTTCTTCTATTCAATTCCGCTTGTTCTTTGTCCAAGATATCACTTGTTCTTCAACTTGATGAATGTGATGATCCGTGACATTCATCATCATTCTCACCTATGAACGTGTGACTGACAACCACCTCCGTTCTACCTTAGATTGGGTGAATATCTCTTGGATTCCTGATACACGATGCATGGTTGATCGCCTGACAACCGAGTGCTCGCCTGACAAACGAGCCAGCCATTCCGTGAGATCAGAGTCTTCGTGGTATAGGCAAGAACTGATGGCGGCATTCAAGAGAATCCGGAAGGTCTAACCTTGTCTGTGGTATTCTGAGTAGGATTCAATGATTGAATGACTGTGACGTGCTTCAAACTCCTGAAGGCGGGGCGTTAGTGACAGACGCAAAAGAATCACTGGATTCTATTCCGGCCTGATCGAGAACCGACAGATGGATAGCCGTGCCGTGACAGGGTGCGTTGAACATTTCCACTGAGAGGATGGGAGGTAGCCACTGACAACGGTGAAACCCTTGCATAAGCTTGTCATGGAAAGGAGTAAGAAGGATTGGATGAAGACAGTAGGAAAGCAGAGAGACGGAAGGGACCAAGCATCTTCATACGCTTATCTGAAATTCCTACCAATGAATTACATAAGTATCTCTATCTTTATCTTTATGTTTTATTCATCATCTATACCCATTTGAGTCTGCCTGACTAAGATTTACAAGGTGACCATAGCTTGCTTCATACCAACAATCTCCGTGGGATCGACCCTTACTCGCGTAAGGTTTATTACTTTGACGACCCAGTGCACTTGCTGGTTAGTTGTGCGAAGTTGTGTTTATGCCATGGTATTGAACACCAAGTTTTTGGATTCATTACCGGGGATTATTTGAGTTGTGAAAAGTATTGATCACAATTTCGTGCACCATGTATGCATAAGATCTTACTTGAAGAGGATGCCAAACCCTCAAGACAACAACAAAGGAGGCTGAACCCAACTATGACTGAAGTGGTTCAGAAAGAAGTGTTGAAATTGTGGCAAGCAGGGGTGATCTACCCCATCTCAGACAGCTCCTGGGTAAGCCTAGTGCAAGTAGTCCCTAAGAAGGGAGGGATCGCTATTGTGGCAAATGAAAAGAATGAATTGATATCCACAAGGACAGTGACCGGATGGCATATGTGCATTGACTACCAGAAACTTAATGAAGCCACCCGGAAGGATCACTTTCCCCTACCCTTCATGGACCAGATGCTTGAAAGATTGGCAGGACATGAGTATTATTGTTTCCTAGATGGATATTCGGGCTACAATCAAATTGTTGTAGACCCCAAGGATCAGGAAAAAACTTCATTTACTTGTCCATATGGTGTCTTTGCTTATAGGGGAATGCCCTTTGGATTGTGCAATGCACCTGCAACATTCCAAAGGTGCATGCTCTCCATTTTTTTAGATATGATTGAGAAGTTCATAGAAGTATTTATGGATGACTTCTCTGTGTTTGGGAACTCATATTCTGATTGTCTATACCATCTTGCTCTTGTGCTAAAAATGTGTCAAGAAACCAACCTGGTTTTAAACTAGGAGAAGTGCCATTTTATGGTGACTGAAGGGGTGGTTCTTGGTCACAAGATTTCAAAAGATCGCATAGCAGTAGACAAGGCAAAAGTGGAAGTAATTGAAAAATTACCTCCACCTTGCAATGTCAAGGCAATTAGAAGCTTTTTGGGACATGCTGGGTTCTATATGAGGTTTATTAAAGATTTTTCAAAGATTGCAAAACCCCTTAGCAACCTACTTGTCTCAAATACTCCTTTTGTTTTTTATAGAGAGTGCATGGTAGCCTTTGATGAACTCAAAAAGAAACTCTCCTCTGCACCTATTATAGCACAACCAAGCTAGGATCTTCCCTTTGAACTAATGTGTGATGCATCTGATTTTGCTGTTGGTGTTGTTCTAGGACAGAGGAAAGACAAGCTAGTACATGTCATTTACTATGCTAGCAAGGTCCTTAATAAGAATCAAAGGAACTATACCAGCACGGAGAAAGAACTTTTAGCCATAGTTTTTACTTTTGATAAGTTTAGATCATATCTCATTGGCTCAAAAGTAATTGTGTTCACTGATCATGCAGCACTCAAATACTTGCTTACCAAACAAAAATCTAAGCCCAGACTAATAAGGTGGATCCTACTACTCCAAGAATTTGATATTGAGATTAAAGATAGGAGTGGAACAGAGAACAAGGTAGCTGACCACCTCTCAAGGATCCCACAAGAAGAAGAAATGCAGCAAGTAGCAGTAAATGAAAGCTTTCCTGATAAGCAATTGATGATGATTCGAGTAGCCCCTTGGTTTGTAGATATAGCTAACTTCAAGGCTATTGGGGAGCTACCAACTAACATCAATAAGCATATGAGGAGGAAGCTAATCAAGGATGCCAAACACTACATCTGGGATGACCCCTATTTGTTCAAAAAGTGTACTGATGGAGTCCTAAGAAGGTGTATATCCAATGAAGAAGGGCAGAAAGTGTTATGGCAGTGCCATGGGTCAGCATATGGAGGTCACTTCAGTGGAGAAAGGACAGCAGAAAAAGTGCTTCAATCCGGATTTTACTGGCCAACAATGTTTAAGGATGCCAAGAAAATGGTGTCAAGGTGTGATGAATGTCAAAGAGCTGGTAATCTAACCAAGAAGAATGAGATGCCACAGTAATATATACTAGAGCTGGAGCTATTTGATGTATGGGAAATTGATTTTATGGGACCCTTTCCAACCTCCTACTCAAATAGCTACATATTAGTGGCTGTTGATTATGTCTCAAGGTGGGTAGAAGCCATAGCCACTGCAACAAATGACAATAAGGTTGTGATAAGCTTCTTGAGAAGGAACATCTTCAGCAGATTTGGAGTTTCCAGAGCTCTCATTAGTGATGGAGGGACACACTTCTGCAATAAATAACTGGAAGCACTCCATTTCAGATATGGAGTAAAGCACAAAGTGGCAACTCCATACCACCCACAGACCAACGGGCAAGCCGAGATCTCCAATAGAGAGCTAAAACGAATCCTCAAAAAAACTATTAGAAGCTCAGTAAAGGACTGGTCTAAGAAGCTAGACGATGGTCTATGGGCCTACAAGACAGCCTTCAAGACCCCCATTGGGATGTCACCATACCAACTGATATTTGGCAAGGCTTGCCACTTGCTAGTTGAACTGGAGCATAGAGCCTTCTGGGCTCTAAAACTACTGAATTTTGATGAGCAAGCTGCTGGAGAAAAGAGATTAATGCAACTCATGAGTTGGAAGAGTTTAGAAATCAAGCATATGAGAATGCAAAAATCTACAAAGAGAACACAAAAAGGTGGCATGACCAAAAGATAGCAAGAAGGGAGTTCACTGAAGGACAGAACATGTTATTCTACAACTCAAGACTCAAGTTCTTCCCTGGAAAACTCAAGTCTCGATGGTCATGACCTTTCACCATACTCAAAGTGTTTCCCTATGGTCATGTGGAGCTAATGGAGGACAAGACTCAGAGAACTTTTTCTGTCAATGGCCATAGACTCAAACACTACTTGGGAGGCTCCTTGGAGGAGCAGAGAGTGAGCTACAAGCTTAGCTAAAGATGAAGGAATGTCAAGCTAATGATAATAAAGAAGCGCTAGTTGGGAGGCACCCCAACACTTTATCCTTTTTGATTTAATTGCTTTTCTTAGAAGTAGCTTAAATTCTGTTGCTTTAGATAGTTTAATTCTCAGTAATTAGGATTAGTTTACAATTGTAGATTAGAAAGTTTGATATTAGCTTTGATAGCTAGATTTTCTTTACACTCTCTTCTTTCTTTCTATTTGGGAATTACAACTTGATGAATGCATAACTAATGATGAGTGAATGGGCTGAGAACTAGCTAAAGTGCTAAGTTTGGTGTGGCCTCTCACCACTTAATCTAGGCTTACAAACAAGTAATAGTTTGATTTTGAAAAGTAAGCCCAGAGATTAAGTTTGGTGTGGCCACCACCAAGGATCACATAGCAGCCCAAGTCACCCAATTTGAAAGCACTTAATGCTTTGGGTAAAGACATGAACATGGTTTAATGAGTTCAGAGGAATTGGAATCAAAAGAAAATGAAAAGTTTGATGTTATTGCACTCCTATGAACACATTAAATACACAATGATGAAACCAATTTATTAAGATGCCAAAGAATTAAGTTTGGTGTCCCAAGGGACACCCATCAGTTGCAATCTAATTCATTCTTGATGAGAAGGAACGTGAAGGGGTTCTTTTGTCATTACTAATGGGTTTAGTTTCAATTTCAGGAGAGAAGATGGGGCCCACATCGTAAACAACTCACAAAACAAGGAAGTCAAAGTGTACTTGCACTTTGGAACTTGACACATGCAGAAGACACTGTGAGAAAAGAGTTGGCGCCTCTTCCCACGCTAGGCGCCACTTCCCAAAGTGGGAAAATATTTAACCCTTTTTATTTCCCACCCTTCGAACCACACCATCCACCATTATAAAAGCTTCACCCCCATCTCCTCTCCCACTTCAACAATCCCACACCCCTCACCATCACTTCTCTTCTCATCTTCTACTATCTCTTATCCCCTACTTTTTTTTCTTGATTGGGACAATCAAGTCCTAAGTTTGGTGTTGGAACAAAACCTTGTTTTTCCTTCTCTTTCTTTCAACCCCCATTTTTTACAACCTTAAGCACCCTCTCCCAACCTAATGGCACCACCAAAAAGCTCAGCCTCAAAGAAAAGAAAAACCAAGGAACCAACCTCTGGATCCTCAAGATCTTTTAATGACTACAAGTTCCTCTCTGCATTTAACCAAAACCAATTCTATGGTTGGGTGAGTGAGAGGAAAATCATTCCATAAGTTGTGTTTCAACTAGGGAGGAATGAGCATATTGAAATCAAAGTGGAGATTGACAATAGGTAGAAAGCTTGGTGAGGGAATTCTATGCCAACGCAGTGCCTCAACCAGGGCAACAATATGGCTACATTAGCTATGTAAGGGGGAAGTCCATTGACTATAGCCTCTCTAGCATAGAGAGAATGCTAATGGTAAAGAGGACAAACTCCACTCGAAGCTATGAAGAGAGAATGAAGCAGCAAGACCCTGGGTTTGATGAGATCCTAAGTGAAATTTGTGTGATGAATGTGCGTTGGATAAATGACAAGGATGGGATACCCAACCAATTGAAGAGAAGAGATTTGAGTCCTCAAGCTAGAGGGTGGCTAGAGTTTGTGAGGAGGTCCCTAATCCCCACATCCAATACTTCAGAGGTGACCAAGGAGAGAGCTGTGCTCATCTATAGCATCATGAAAGGAGAAAACATCAACGTGAGGGAGATGATCGCCAACAACATCAATAAAGTACTGAAAAGCACCAGTGACAACACAAGGTTGGCATTCCCCAGCATTATACAGAGGCTATGTGATGAGGCTGGAGTTGAAAAGATCATTGATGAAGTACTTGTGAAGCAAGACAAGTTCATAACTGCCAAAAAGATGGCCAAAGTGGTGGCTGTCCACCCACTCAACAGGGCCAGAGAACGAAGAGCTCACGCTCATGAACCACAACAACAACAAGAAGAGGAAGAGACAGAAGAGCAACCTCACTTCCTGGCTCTTCAACCACCACCACAATACCAATATCAACAATTTCCATAGGGATTCAACTGGGAGCAATTGCAACGAGATGTACACCAAATAAAGGGAGACCTACACCACTTGAGGGAAGATGTCAATCAATTCAAGGAGACTCATCAACAACAATAGAGCCAAGTCAACTAGAACATTCAACAACTTCAAGGGAGATTTGAGAACCTCAAGGAGCAACAAGATCAGATTCACTGGGGAGAGATGCAAGGCAGCCTAGGAATGATTCTGGAATGACAACTACAACAAATGGGGAGCCTTGCTGAATTCAGACACCTTTATGAAGCAAGGACTGTAGCCAAAGGGGAATATGATGGCTATGCACAAACAAAGTTGAGCTACATGTGCAAGCAGTGGCTAACATGAACCCCAATTACCCCACTTATATGCAAAAATTGGAGGAACTCAGCTCAAGGCAAGAAGAAATAGCATACCAACACAAGAAGAATGTGAAATCCTACATGAGAAGGTTAGGATTCTAGAAGCCCAAGCCCAAGGATACCAAGGCTCAAGAAGGTTCCTCCAAGCCAGATGAAGGTGGCTCATCCCCTCCCAAGAAGAAGGACAAAGGGAAGGGGCCAATGAACTAAAGATGAAGCTGCTTAAGGTTGTTGAGTCCCATGGTTGACACTTTCCAATTTCTAAATTTTGTTTAAGCCTTTGCTTTATTTACTTCTTAAATAATCATGCTAGGATAGTTTATGTTTTATGCTTAGTTTCAATTCCTGTTTGAAGTCTTTATGAGTTTTTTTTTACAAGAAAGAAAATGTCATGTATTTCAAGTCTTCATTTCAACTTAAATAAAAGTAGAGCTTGTCTCCATAAGAGTTACTGTGAGTTGTGCAAAAACAATAAGAGAGACCAAGGCCAAGAGGGATAATCAAACAAACTAAGAAACAAGAAACTGAGTGTAGAACCTTGGATGAACTAAAAAGAAAATGAGTCATGGGGAGCAACTAGTCCTAGAAGGTATAACAAAGGAAGAATAAAGGGTGTTCCTTGAATATCCATAGAACCAAGAGATAGTAAGAAATAAAGGCCCAAGGCTCTGAGCATCAACTATTGGGATAGAAAAAGAAACATTAAAAAGCTCAAAAAGAATTAATGATCTTAGTAGATGTGTAACAACCCCGTTTTTCAAATACGTGAAATCTTTTCTGAAGGCACGGATTTCTTCGGAAGATCAGTAAAGGGAACACCTCTTATATATCATAAAGTATCTCAATCCTCATTGTTATTATGTCATCTTTAAGCTAGAACCTTTTTGAGGCAAGCTCGATAACGCAGTGATGAAGAACCTAGTTTTTGAACCGTATCGGTTATGAGTTTTGATTCTAGTTTTCGTAAATAGTCTCAGTTTGATGAACCGGACTAGATTCATGAGAGAAGAGAGATAATAGTATAATTTTATCATTACATTAGTATTAGAAGATGCTTGAATGATATTATAAGGTTACCTGGTCTGTTTTAGTTAAAAACAGGAAATCGGTTTAACCAGGTTCACAGTTTACTGGTGCAGTTTAACACCAGCACTCTCTGATGATTTTAGCAATGCTAAGGCCTCATCATACATGATCTATTCTCATATTAAATATGTTACTAGTGTCTTTTATGCTAGTAGCTTAGAAAAGAATTTTTAGAGATGTTTTTATAAGTGTTCCGATACATCTAGTTTTAGTAGTTATACACCTGAGATATTTTAATATTATTTTAATCCACCTCCAAGCCAACCAATCACAACTCACCTTACACCCCCAAGACACTCCAAGGCTGGTCATTTACTCCCTTTGGCCGAAATTGAAAGGAGAGGAAAGAGAGAAAACTTCATGAACACTTAATCTTCAATGCTTGATTTCTTCTGAACTAAAACTCAAATCAAAACTCCAATTTAACCAAAATGATCCTCTCTTCTTCCTCTACATAACCATACAACATATCAAGGCTGGAAATAAGTTGAGATGGCTGTCTCCCTTCCTCTTCAATTTGGTTTTCAAGGAAAACCATGCAAAACATGTGTTTTCTTTATGTTTTTCCTTAGGAATCATGCTTAACTTGACTTGAGGGCCAAGAAACGTGAATTTACAGCAAGTATAAGGTTAGAAATCACTTCCTAACATGTTGAGTGAGATTTGGTTAGTTGAGGGGTTTTGGATTTAAAGTTGTTCTTGATGTGATTTAGGAGGAAAAAGTGCTTAAGGACTACCTAAAAGTCTAACCGAATTAGGAGCAGCAAAACCAGGTAGGGTGTGACGAATTTAATCTTGATTGATTGTGTTTGAGATGTGTGATTATTATATGGTTTGGTTATGCTTGAAATTGATTGCTTATATGAGTTATTCTTGGTGAAAGTTTGTTGAATTTTTGATGAAATTTGATGATATTCAAGCTATGAATGTTGTTATTGAGGGCATCTGGAAAAACGAACCCTAGAGTTTAAATTGGGATTCAATTTGTGTTAAAATCATGTGGAAAAGATGGGGTTTTAGTGGCTGGGAATTTATTATGAATTTCGGTAAAAATCGGTTGCTGAAAAGATTGAAAAACGGGTAAAAACAGAGAAAGAATCTGAAGAATTTATGAAGAACATGAAGAACACTTTGAGTGTGGTGAAAAAAAATGAAGAACACCTTTTAGATCTTAAAAATGGCAAGGTTGTAATTATTTTGGTGTTTGAGGGGTTATTTTGTAATTTCTGAAAGTTAGGGTGGTTAAAGTAGAAATATTAAAAGTTACGGGTGGTAAAAAATGAATTTTAAAGGTTAAAAGTTAAAGTGGGGTAATTTTCGAAAATTTAATGATAAAATAATAAATAATAATAAAATATTAAATAATAATATTTAATTAAAAATAATATTTTAATAAAATAATAAAATAATGCGGAAAGAGCAATTTTCTGTAAAAGCTTTAGAAAGACAACTTTAAGCGTCGGATCTCATAATTACCTTCATAAAATACTTAGGGAGTGGTAATAACATATTAGTGAGGCAAAGATAAAAGAAAGATAAAAAGTTAAAGAAAAGATAAAAACCAAAGAAAAAGTCTGTAAAGTTTTAATGACAGAAAAATAGACAGAGATTAGTGAACGAACTAGGGCAACATAGTTAGTTCTTGAGTTCCGACTAGGGTTAGGTATAATATAAAAAGTTAAACAATTTCAGTATAGACTTAATGAACCTATACTTGGAACAAACTAACCATTCATACCGAAATTTACATAAGCTTTAAATACATATGTTAAGCAGAGAAATCAGAGCAAGGTAAAGAAACACAGAGAACAGAGTAACCAGAGAAGAATAAAGGGATACAGAGAAAAGAGTAATCAGAGCAAAGTAAAAAGACAAAGAAAAAAGAGTAATATGATAAAGAGAAATGGTTTGAGTTAAGATGTTGTAAAAGTAAAAGCTGTAGAGTTTGTATAGCATGATTGAACAGAGAAAGAAAGAGAGAATACATAAGAATGTGAAAGTGATGATGAATAATGAGAATGTTAATGAATGATGATAATGAGAACGATTATGTAAGAATCTGCTGCAAAGAGGCTGTCAGATAGATGGTGGTACGATCACTGAGAACGCTTTCCTGGGATACCTTGCTATAATGCTTTGCTGTAAGACAGAGGTTGCTTATAGAGGTATCGATATTAGTGTGCTCTTGTAAGACAGATGTTGCTTGCAGTGAGTGTGTTGTTGCTCCTGTAAGACAGAGGTTGCTTACAGTGAGTGTATTTTACTCATGTAAGACAGAGGTTGCTTACAGGGAGTGTGTTGGGCATATATCGGCTAATAAGTGCCGCCCTATAAGACAAAGGTTGCTTGTAGTGGTTACCCTGCAAGACAAAGGTTGCTTGCAGTGGATATTGCCAACAGGAAAGCCTTATCCAAACAGAGGTTGCTGGGTAACATCGGGAGTAGGTATGTAACCGACAAATGAGCTCATTACCTGCACTAGGGCTAGACATGCATCATACTTGGCTGTGCATTTTCCTCTGTTATGATTGTTGTATGAATGTATGCTTTCCTTGTTTGTATTCTATTCTCTGTGTCTGTGTTGTATTTTTTTGTATTTTTCTGTTTGTGTTCTGTTTTCTATTTTCTCTATTTCCTCTATTTATATGTATCTTCTATTTACTGCTTCTTGTATTCTGCTATTTGTCTGCTAAACAACACGGAATTAATGAACTTAACTAATAACCCCGACCCTACTAAGAACTCCCAAGTTCTTACCCCTTCTCTCTCCCTTCCCCCTTCAGACGGAAGCTTGGGTACCATTCCGTAGTTCACTGATGACCGTCATAAAGAGGATTCCGCTCTAGGTAGTCTTCTGAATCTAGGGTGAATCCCGTTCTCTATTCATATGTATATACGGTGAGACCAGCCAACGTCTGCATGCCGTTTATACGCAAACTTTAACCTAAATCCTATGTACGAGACTCTTGTTATGTGGCTACTTGATGAGGTACTGGAGTGACATCATATGGCAATGTCTGATCGTGCAGAGGAGTAGTAGATGATGTTCCACCTTTTGATGACGTTCCACCTGACTTAAGTTTTGAAGACTTAGAACATACTTTCCCTCGCTTTAGTAGTTTAGAGGGACTAGGTGAGTATAGAGTCTAGGCTAGCCTGGGTGCCAGCTTAGGGACTTCTTGAACAGATCAGGGCCTGGGATGTTGTATGTATATATATATATATTTAGCTATATCTAGGGGTGTTCTAACTAAAAGGCTATACTCTAATAAAGGCTGGATCACGGAATGTTATCAACTGCTTGAGATGTATTTTTGTGTGGTTGTTTATAACCATTTTATCTATTATTATTTGTGAATTTCTTATGAATGACGTTTTAAAAAAAAGTACCTCGTAAAATAACTACGCTTTTAATAACGAATCAGGCTCATATAATAAATAATAGATAATAATTAGGTAGACAAGTTGGTAGCGCTCAGTTTCTAGTATGATCATGACGTACCAGAAATTGGGTCGTTATAAGATGCTTGTGGTGAAGATGTATCAAGAAGAGACCTGGGCAAGTAAATTCTTAGGGGTGTCTCAACACCTAGTGCCCTAAAACCAACTGGTTTGGGAGTGCTAATTGAAAGCCTAATTAAAAGATTATCTTGAGACAAAACACTTAGAGTCGTGGTCAAGCAAGCAAAACAACCCTTACTACTTCAAGGTGACAATCAATAGAAAGGACCCCTGAAGCCTATACCTGAAGAAACCCTCAAGGATCCAAGAGTTTTCCATGACAATTAAAACATTCATACATGTGTTGGACACTTAGTTTTACTATTAGTTGTATTGCAATCATTCGAAGCCAAGGCCTCAAGATATAAAGGTTTACCCATATTAATTTGCTTGGGACAAGCAAAGCTTAAGTTTGGTGTTGTGATGACTTGCATCATCTACCCTTCTTTCTTGCATAAAGAAGAAAATAAAAGAGCATAAATCTCATTTGATCAGTACAATTCATGCATTATTTGATGAATATTATGGTACACTACTTTGAGATGAGTTGTGCTGAATTTCAGGTGAAAAAGGGCATCAAAAATCGGAAGAAGACAAACAAGAAGCTGGGCGTGTGAAATTGGCATGCCACTTGGGAGCAAACGCCACAAAAATGCACTGGCGTGGCACGCCAGGAGCTAGGCGTGGCACGCCAGTACTAAAGTCCAGAGAAGAAGTCCAAGCACAAATGTATGGGCGTGGCATGCCAGGGACTGGGCGTGGCATGCCTGACCCATCAACTACTATGGGCATGCCACTTGAGCAAAGGGGCGTGGCACGCCAACTCACCATCTCAAGAAGAACCTCCACTATGGCATGCCACTTGGTGTCGAAGGCGTGGCACGCCAGCTCCAAGAAGTCACTTGGGCGTGCCACTTGAGAACCCAGGCGTGGCACGCCAAGCTTTAAGAGTGCACAAATGCATGGGCGTGCCACTTGAGCAGCATGGTATGGCACGCTAGTACAATGATCCAGAGAAGGGGCTAAAGGCAATTGAAGACTGGGCGTGCCACTTGAAGTCGAAGGCGTGGCACGCCAACCTCTCAATTTCACTTAGGTGTGCCACTTGAGAAATGGTGCACGAAATTGTGATCACTACTTTTCACAACTCAAATAATCCCCGGTAATGAATCCAAAAACTTGGTGCTCAATACCATGGTATAAACAGAACTTCGCACAACTAACCAGCAAGTGCACTGGGTCGTCCAAGTAATAAACCTTACGCGAGTAAGGGTCGATCCCACGGAGATTGTTGGTATGAAGCAAGCTATGGTCATCTTGCAAATCTCAGTCAGGCATATTCAAATGGTTATGTATGATATATGAATGAAGCATAATATAAAGATAGAGATACTTATGTAATTCATTGGTGAGAACTTCAGATAAGCGAATGGAGATGCTTTGTCCCTTCCGTCTCTCTGCTTTCCTACTGTCTTCATCCAATCCTTCTTACTCCTTTCCATGGCAAGCTGTATGTTGGACATCACCGTTGTCAGTGGCTACAATCCCGTCCTCTCAGTGAAAATGTTCAACGCACCCTGTCACAGCACGGCTAATCATCTGTCAGTTCTCAATCAGGTTGGAATAGAATCCATTGATTCTTTTGCGTCTGTCACTAACGCCCAGCCTTCAGGAGTTTGAAGCTCGTCACAGTCATTCAATCATTGAATCCTACTCAGAATACCACAGACAAGGTTTAGACCTTCCGGATTCTCTTGAATGCCGCCATCAATTCTAGCTTATACCACGAAGATTATGATTAAAGAATCTAAGAGATAAACATTCAAGCCTTGTTTGCTTGTAGAATGGGAGTGGTTGTCAGGCACGCGTTCATAAGTGAGAATGATGATGAGCGTCACATAATCATCACATTCATCAAGTTCTTGAGTGCGAATGAATATCTTAGAATAAGAACAAGCTGAATTGAATAGAAGAACAATAGTAATTGCATTAATACTCGAGGTACAGCAGAGCTCCACACCTTAATCTATGGTGTGTAGAAACTCCACCGTTGAAAATACATAAGAACAAGGTCTAGGAATGGCCGTGAGGCCAGCCCCCAAAACGTGATCAAAAGATTCAAAGATCTAAAGATGATCTAAGATCCCCAGATGAAAATACAATAGCAAAAAGGTCCTATTTGTAGAGAGCTAGTAGCCTAGGGTTTACAGAAATGAGTAAATGACATAAAAATCCACTTCCGGGCCCACTTGGTGTGTGCTTGGGCTGAGCATTCAAGCATTTTCGTGTAGAGACTTCTCTTGGAGTTAAACGCCAGCTTTTGTGTCAGTTTGGGCGTTTAACTCCCATTCTTGTGCCAGTTCAGGCGTTTAACGCCGGGCATTCTTGAGCTGATTTGGAACGCCGGTTTGGGCCATTAAATCTCGGGCAAAGTATGGGCTATTATACATTGCTGGAAAGCCCAGGATGTCTACTTTCCAACGCCGTTGAGAGCGTGCCAATTGGGCTTCTGTAGCTCCAGAAAATCCACTCCGAGTGTAGGGAGGTCAGAATCCAACAACATCTGCAGTCCTTTTCAGTCTCTGAATCAGATTTTTGCTCAAGTCCCTCAATTTCAGCCAGAAAATATCTGAAATCACAGAAAAACACACAAACTCATAGTAAAATCCAGAAAAGTGAATTTTAACTAAAAACTAATAAAAATATACTAAAAACTAACTAAAACATACTAAAAACATACTAAAAACAATGCCAAAAAGCGTACAAATTATCCGCTCACCACAACACCAAACTTAAATTGTTGCTTGTCCTCAAGCAACTGAAAATCAAATAAGATAAAGAGAAGAGAATATGCAATGAATTCCAAAAACATCTATGAAGATCAGTATTAATTAGATGAGGGGGGCTTTTAGCTTTTTGCCTCTGAATAGTTTTGGCATCTCACTCTATCCTTTGAAATTTAGAATGATTGGCTTCTATAGGAACTCAGAATCCAGATAGTGTTATTGATTCTCCTAGTTAAGTATGATGATTCTTGAACACAGCTACTTTATGAGTCTTGGCCGTGGCCCAAAGCACTCTGTCTTCCAGTATTACCACCGGATACATACATGCCACAGACACATAATTGGGTGAACCTTTTCAGATTGTGACTCAGCTTTGCTAGAGTCCCCAATTAGAGGTGTCCAGGGTTCTTAAGCACACTCTTTTTGCCCTGGATCACAACTTTATTTCTTTCTTTTTCTTTCTTTCTCTCTTTCTCCTTTTTTTCGTCTTTTCTTTTTCTTTTTTTTTTCGTTTCTTTTTTTTTTGTATTCACTGCTTTTTCTTGCTTCAAGAATCATTTTTATGATTTTTCAGATCCTCAGTAACATGTCTCCTTTTTCATCATTCTTTCAAGAGCTAACCATTCATGAACAACAAATTCAAAAGACATATGCACTGTTTAAGCATACATTCAGAAAACAAAAGTATTGCCACCACATCAAAATAATTAATCTGTTATAAAATTTAAAATTCATGTAATTCTTCTCTTTTTCAATTAAGAACTTTTTTCATTTAAGAAAGGTGATGGATTCATAGGACATTCATAACTTTAAGGCATAGACACTAAGACACTAATGATCACAAGACACAAACATAGATAAACATAAGCATGAAATTTCGAAAAACAAGAAAATAAAGAACAAGGAAATTAAAGAACGGGTCCACCTTAGTGATGGCGGCTTGTTCTTCCTCTTGAAGGTCTTATGGAGTGCTTGAGCTCCTCAATGTCTCTTCCTTGTCTTTGTTGCTCCTCTCTCATGATTCTTTGATCTTCTATAATTTCATGGAGGAGGATGGAATGTTCTTGGTGCTCCACCCTTAGTTGTCCTATGTTGGAACTCAATTCTCCTAGGGAGGTATTGATTTGCTCCCAATAGTTTTGTGGAGGAAAGTGCATCCCTTGAGGTATCTCAGGGATTTCATGATGAGTGGGATCTCTTGTTTGCTCCATCCTTTTCTTAGTGATGGGCTTGTTCTCATCAATGGGGATGTCTCCCTCTATGTCAACTCCAACTGAATAACAGAGGTGACAAATGAGATGAGGAAAGGCTAACCTTGCCAAGGTAGAGGACTTGTCCGCCACCTTATAAGTTCTTGGGCTATAACCTCATGAACTTCTACTTCTTCTCCAATCATGATGCTATGAATCATGATGGCCCGGTCTAGAGTAACTTTGGACCGGTTGCTAGTGGGAATGATTGAGCGTTGGATAAACTCCAACCATCCCCTAGCCACGGGCTTGAGGTCATGCCTTCTCAATTGAACCGGCTTCCCTCTTGAATCTCTCTTCCATTGGGCGCCCTCTTCACAGATGTCTATGAGGACTTGGTCCAACCTTTGATCAAAGTTGACCCTTCTAGTGTAAGGGTGTTCATCTCCTTGCATCATTGGCAAGTTGAATGCCAACCTTACATTTTCCGGACTAAAATCTAAGTATTTCCCCCGAACCATTGTAAGCCAATTCTTTGGGTCCGGGTTCACACTTTGATCATGGTTCTTGGTGATCCATGCATTGGCATAGAACTCTTGAACCATTAAGATTCTGACTTGTTGAATGGGGTTGGTAAGAACTTCCCAACCTCTTCTTCGAATCTCATGTCGAATCTCCGGATATTCACTCTTTTTGAGTTTGAAAAGGACCTCGGGGATTACCTTCTTCAAGGCGACAACTTCATAGAAGTGGTCTTGATGCCCCCTTGAGATGAATCTCTCCATCTCCCATGACTCGGAGGTGGAAGCTTTTGCCTTCTCTTTCCTCTTTCTAGAGGTTTCTCCGGCCTTGGATGCCATAAATGGTTATGGAAAAACAAAAAGCAATGCTTTTACCCCACCAAACTTAAAAGGTTTGCTCGTCCTCGAGCAAAAGAAGAAAGAAGAGAGTAGAAGAAAAAGAAATAGAGGAGATGGAGATGGCTTTGTGGTTTGGCCAAAGGGGGAGAAGGAGTGTTTAGGTTGTGTGAAAATGAAAAAGTGAAGATGGGTTTATATAGGGGTGGAGAGAGGGGTAGGGTTCGGCTATGGGAGGGTGGGTTTGGGATGGAAGGTGGTTGAATTTGAATGGTGAAGTAGGTGGGGTTTTATAAAGGATGGATGTGAGTGGTGAAGAGAAAGATGGGATTTGATAGGTGAAGGGTTTTTGGGGAAGAGGTGTTGAGGTGATTGGTGAATGGGTGAAGAAGAGAGAGGGTGGTCGGGTAGGTGGGGATCCTGTGGGGTCCACAGATCCTGAGGTGTCAAGGAAAAGTCATCCCTGCACCAAGTGGCGAGCAAAATTGCTCTCTGTGCCAATTCTGGTGTTAAACGCCGAGCTGGTGCCCATTTCTGGCGTTTAACGCCAGCTTCCTGTCCTTTCCTGGCGTTTAACGCCAGTCTGGTGCCCCTTTCTGGCGTTAAACGCCCAGAATGGTGCCAGAATGGGCGTTAAACGCGCATTTGTTGCCCCTTACTGGCATTTAAACGCCAGCAGGTTCTTCCTCCAGGGTGTGCTGTTTTTCTTTCTGTTTTTCATTCTATTTTTGCTTTTTCAATTGATTTTGTGACTTCTCATGATCATCAACCTACAGAAAACATAAAATAACAAAGGAAAATAGATAAAATATAACATTGGGTTACCTCCCAACAAGCGCTTCTTTAATGTCAGTAGCTTGACAGTGGGCTCTCATGGAGCCTCACAAATGCTCAGAGCAATGTTGGAACCTCCCAACACCAAACTTAGAGTTTGAATGTGGGGGTTCAACACCAAAATTAGAATTTGGTTGTGGCCTCCCAACACCAAACTTAGAGTTTGACTATAGGGGCTCTGTTTGACTCTGTTTTGAGAGAAGCTCTTCATGCTTCCTCTCCATGGTAACAGAGGGATATCCTTGAGCCTTAAACACAAAGGATTCTTCATTCACTTGAATGATCAATTCTCCTCTATCCACATCAATCACAGCCTTTGCTGTGGCTAGGAAGGGTCTGCCAAGGATGATGGATTCATCCATGCACTTCCCAGTCTCTAGGACTATGAAATCAGCAGGGATGTAATGGTCTTCAATCTTTACCAGAACATCCTCTACAAGTCCATAAGCTTGTTTTCTTGAATTGTCTGCCATCTCTAGTGAGATTCTTGCAGCTTGTACCTCAAAGATCCCTAGCTTCTCCATTACAAAGAGAGGCATGAGATTTATGCTTGACCCTAAGTCACACAGAGCCTTCTTAAAGGTCATGGTGCCTATGGTACAAGGTATTGAAAACTTCCCAGGATCTTGTCTCTTTTGAGGTAATTTCTGCCTAGACAAGTCATACAGTTCTTTGGTGAGCAAAGGAGGTTCATTTTCCCAAGTCTTATTACCAAATAACTTGTCATTTAGCTTCATGATTGCTCCAAGGTATTTAGCAACTTGCTCTTCACTGACATATTCATCCTCTTCAGAGGAAGAATACTCATTAGAGTTCATGAATGGCAGAAGTAAATCTATTGAAATCTCTATGGTCTCAGTGTGAGCCTCAGATTCCCATGGTTCCTCATTAGGGAACTCATTGGAGGCCAGTGGACGTCCATTAAGGTCTTCCTCAGTGGCGTTCACTGCCTCTCCCTCCTCTCCAAATTCGGCCATGTTGATGGCCTTGCACTCTCCTTTTGGATTTTCTTCTGTATTGCTTGGAAGAGTACTAGGAGGGAGTTCAGTAACTTTCTTACTCAGCTGTCCCACTTGTGCCTCTAAATTCTTAATGGAGGACCTTGTTTCAGTCATGAAACTTTGAGTGGTTTTGATTAGATCAGAGACCATGGTTGCTAAGTCAGAGTGGTTCTGCTTAGAATTCTCTGTCTGTTGCTGAGAAGATGGTGGAAAAGGCTTGCCATTGCTAAACCTATTTCTTCCACCATTATTATTGTTGAAACCTTGTTGAGGTCTCTGTTGATCTTTCCATGAGAGATTTGGATAATTTCTCCATGAAGAATTATAGGTGTTTCCATAGGGTTCTCCCATGTAATTCACCTCTTCTATTGAAGGGTTCTCAGGATCATAAGCTTCTTCTTTAGATGAAGCATCCTTAGTACTGCCTGGTGCATTTTGCATTCCAGACAGACTTTGAGAAATCAAATTGACTTGCTGAGTCAATATCTTGTTCTGAGCCAGTATGGCATTCAGAATATCAATCTCAAGAACTCCTTTCTTCTGATTTGTCCCATTGTTCACAGGATTCCTTTCAGAAGTGTACATGAATTGGTTATTTGCAACCATTTCAATTAGTTCTTGAGCTTCTGTAGGCGTCTTCTTCAGATGAAGAGATCCTCCAGCAGAGCTATCCAATGACATCTTGGACAGTTCAGAGAGACCATCATAGAAAATACCTATGATGCTCCATTCAGAAAGCATATCAGAGGGACACTTTATGATTAATTGTTTGTATCTTTCCCAAGCTTCATAGAGGGATTCTCCTTCCTTCTGTCTGAAGGTTTGGACTTCCACTCTAAGCTTACTCAATTTTTGAGGTGGAAAGAACTTTGCCAAGAAGGCATTGACTAGCTTTTCCCAAGAGTTCAGGCTTTCTTTAGGTTGTGAGTCCAACCATATCCTAGCTCTATCTCTTACAGAAAAAGGGAATAGCATAAGTCTGTAGACCTCAGGGTCAACCCCATTAGTCTTGACAGTGTCACAGATTTGTAAGAATTCAGCTAAAAACTAATGAGGATCTTCCAATGGAAGTCCATGGAACTTGCAATTCTGTTGCATTAGAGAAACTAATTGAGGCTTAAGCTCAAAGTTATTTGCTCCAATGGCAGGGATAGAGATGCTTCTCCCATAGAAGTCGGGAGTAGGTGCAGTAAAGTCACCCAGCACCTTCCTTGCATTGTTGGCATTGTTGTTGTTTTCGGCTGCCATGGGTTCTTCTTCTTTGAAGATTTCTGTTAGGTCCTCTACAGAGAGTTGTGCCTTAGCTTCTCTCAGCTTTCGCTTCAAGGTCCTTTTAGGTTCAGGATCAGCCTCAACAAGAATGCTTTTGTCTTTGCTCCTACTCATATGAAAGAGAAGAGAACAAGAAAGTTTGGAATCCTTTATGTCACAATATAGAGATTCCTTGAGGTGTTAGAGGAAAAGAAAAATAGAAGGAAGAGGTAGAGAATTCGAACTTATCAAGAAAGATGGAGTTCGAATTGTGCATTAAGGAATAGTGTTAGTCCATAAATAGAAGGATGTGAGAAGAGGGGAAGAAATTTTCGAAAATTAAGTAAAAGATTTTAAAAACATTTTGAAAAACACTAATTGATTTTCGAAAACCAAGGGTGGAAAAGAAATCAAGTGATTTTTGAAAAAGATTTTGAAATTAGAAATCAAAAAGATTTGATTGAAAACTATTTTGAAAAAGATGTGATTAAGAAGATATGATTGAAAAGATATAGTTTTAAAAAGATATGATTGAGAAGATATGATTTGAAAAACAATTTAAAAAGATTTGATTTTAAAAATTAATGACTTGGCTAACAAGAAAAGATATGATTCAAACATTAAACCTTTCTCAACAGAAAAGGCAACATACTTGAAATGTTGAATCAAATCATTAATTGATAGCAAGTATTTTTTAAAATGGAATGAAATTGATTTTGAAAACATATGATTGAAAAGATATGATTTTAAAAAGATTTGATTTTAAAAAGATTTTGAAAACCTGAAAAAAAATTTGAATTAAAAACAGAATCTTCCCTTTTGTGCCATCCTGGCGTTAAACACCCAGAATGGTGCACATTCTGGCGTTTAACGCCCAAAGCACTACCCTTTTGGGCGTTAAACGCCCAGCCAGGCACCCTGGCTGGCGTTTAAACACCAGTTTGCCTTCCTCACTGGGCGTTTTGAACATCCAGCTTTTTCTGTGTAATTCCTCTGCTGAATGTTCTAAATCTTCAATTCTCTGTAGTATTGACTTGAAAAGACACAAATTAAAAATATTTTTTGGATTTTTAATAATGAGGAATAATCAAAATGCAACTAAAATCAAATAACAATGCATGCAAGACACCAAACTTAGCAGTTTGTATACTACTGACACTAACAAAATGAGAATGCACATGAGAAACAAAACACTCAAGTCAAGAGAATTCAAAGATCAAAACAATGAAATCATCAAGAACATCTTGAAGATCACTTAAGACACATGAATGAATGCAAGAAGAACAGAAATATGCAATTGATACCAAACTTAAAATGAGACTCTAGACTCAACAAGAAACATAAAATATTATTGGTTTTTTATGATTTTGTAATTTTTTTGGATTTTTCGAAAATTAAGTGGAAAAGAAAATCATGATATCAAAATTCTTAATGAGAATTCCAATAATCATGCAATGTTAGTCTAAAGCTATAGTCTAAAGGAATTAGACATGGCTAGCCAAGCTTCAGCAGGACTGATGGACGAAATTGTGATCATCAATATTGGCTCTTTGGTATGTACACAAAAACTATTGTGTCTCTTGGTTAAATTCACAACTCCGTTCAACTAACCAGCAAGTGTACTGGGTCGTCCAAGTAATAAACCTTACGTGAGTAAGGGTCGATCCCACAGAGATTGTTGGTATGAAGCAAGCTATGGTCACCTTCCAAATCTCAGTTAGGCAGATTAAAATTGTTTAAGATTTCGGAAATTAATAAATAAGAAAATAATAAAAGGGATAGAATACTTATGCAGATTCATTGGTAGGAATTTCAGATAAGTGAATGGAGATGCTGTATGACTCAAGGACGCCTGCTCTCCTACCGCTTCTACTCAGTCCTTCTTACTCCTTTCCATGGCAAGCTTTGTATAGGGGTTCACCATCAGCGGTGGCTACTTTCAATCCTCTCGGGAAAATGATCCTATGCGGCTGTCACTCGCATGGCTAATCGTCTGGAGGCATCACCCATGGTTGATGGCTACATCCCATCCTCGTAGTGAAAACTAATGCTCACGCACTCTGTCACAGTACGGCTAATCACTGGTTTGTTCCCGCGCCTACTGGAATAGAATCCCTTGATTCTTTTGCGTCTGTCACTAACGCCCAGCACTTGCAAGTTTGAAGCACGTCACAGTCATTCATTATCGGAATTCTACTCGGAATACCACAGACAAGGTTAGACTTTCCGGATTCCCAGGATCCTACTTGGAATACCACAGACAAGGTGAGACTTTCCGGATCCTCATAAATGCCGCCATCCATCTAGCTTATACCACGAAGATTCTGTTGGGGAATCTAAGAGATACACATTCAAGCTCTGTTGCATGTAGAACGGAAGTGGTTGTCAATCACGCGCGTTCATAAGTGAGAATGATAATGAGGGTTATCTAATCATCACATCATATTCTTGGGTGCGAATGAATATCTGGAATAAGAATAAAAGAGAATTGAATAAAAGAAAATAGAATTGCATTAATACTTGAGGTACGCAGAGCTCCACACCCTTAATCTATGGTGTGCAGAAACTCCACCATTGAAATACATAAGTAAAAGGTTCAGGTATGGCCGAATGGCCAGCCCCCATGATCTGAGAACTATGCGTCCCAGATGTCAAATACATTAGTTAAATGTTCTATTTATAATAAACTAGCTCCTAGGGTTTACATGAGTAAGTAATTGATGCATAAATCCACTTCCGGGGCCCACTTGGTGTATGTTTGGGCTGAGCTTGATCAATCCACGAGCTGAGGCTTCTCTTGGAGTTGAACTCCGAGTTATGCGTGTTTTGGGCGTTCAACTCCGGATCATGACGTTTTCTGGCGTTTAACTCCAGACAGCAGCATGAACTTGGCGTTCAACGCCAAGTTACGTCGTCAATTTCCGAATAAAGTATGGACTATTATATATTGCTGGAAAGCTCTAGATGTCTACTTTCCAACGCCGTTGAGAGCGCGCCATTTGGAGTTCTGTAGCTCCAGAAAATCCATTTGAGTGCAGGGAGGTCAGATTCCAACAGCATCAGCAGTCCTTTTGTCAGCCTTTTCAGAGTTTTGCTCAAATCCCTCAATTTCAGTCAGAATTTACCTGAAATCACAGAAAACACACAACTCATAGTAAAGTCCAGAAATGTGAATTTAACATAAAACTAAGGAAAACATCCTAAAAGTAGCTTGAACTTACTAAAAACTACCTAAAAACAATGCCAAAAAGCGTATAAATTATCCGCTCATCACAACACCAAACTTAAATTGTTGCTTGTCCCCAAGCAACTGAAAATCAAATAGGATAAAAGAAGAGAATATACTATAAATTCAGAAATATCAATGAATATTAATTATAATTAAATGAGCGGGACTTGTAGCTTTTTGCTTCTGAACAGTTTTGGCATCTCACTTTTTCCTTTGAAGTTTAGAATGATTGGCTTCTCTAGGAACTTAGAATTTTGGATAGTGTTATTGACTTTCCTAGTTAAGCATGTTGATTCTTGAACACAGCTACTTATGAGTCTTGGCCGTGGCCTAAGCACTTTGTTTTCCAGTATTACCACCGGATACATAAATGCCACAGACATATAACTGGGTGAAGCTTTTCAGATTGTGACTCAGCTTTGCTAGAGTCCCCAGTTAGTGGTGTCCAGAGCTCTTAAGCACACTCTTTTGCTTTTGGATCACGACTTTAACCACTCAGTCTCAAGCTTTTCATTGGACCTTCATGACACAAGCACATGGTTAGGGACAGCTTGATTTAGCGCTTAGGCCTGGATTTATTTGGGCCCTCCTATCCATTGATGCTCAAAGCCTTGGATCCTTTTTACCCTTGCCTTTTGTTTTTAAGGCTATTGGCTTTTCTACTGCTCCTTCTTTTTTTTTTTTCGCTAATTTTTTTTCACAAGCTTTCTTTTTCACTGCTTTTTCTTGCTTCAAGAATCAATTTCATGATTTTTCAGATAATCAATAACATTTCTCTTTGTCATCATTCTTTCAAGAGCCAACAATTAACATTCATAAACACAAGATCAAAAACATATGCACTGTTCATGCATTCATTCAGAAAACAAAAAGTATTGTCACCACATCAATATATTAACTAAATTCAATAGCTATTTTCGAAATTTATGTACTTCTTGTTCTTTTGAATTAAAACATTTTTCTTTAAGAGAAGTGAAGGATTAATGGATTTTATTCATAGCTTTAAGGCATGGTTACACACTAATGATCATGAAATAAAGACACAAGACATAAATAAACACCCTACTAAAAACCGAAAACAGAAAGAAATAAAAAACAAGGAATGAATCCACCTTTAGTGGGTCTTCTTCTTGAAGGACCAATGTTTTTTAGCTCTTCTATGTCCCTTCCTTGCCTTTGTTGCTCCTCCCTCATTGCTCTTTGATCTCTCTTATTTCTTGGAGAATGATGGAGTGCTCATGATGTTCCACCCTTAATTGTTCCACATTGTGGCTTAAATCTTCTAAGGAGGTGTTGAGTTGCTCCCAATAGTTGTTTGGGGGAAAGTGCATTCCTTGGGGCATCTCAGGAATTTGTTGATGATGAGCTTCCTCATGCACTTCTTGAGGGCCGTGAGAAGCTTCTCTTGCTTGCTCCATCCTTTTCTTGGTGATGGGTTTGTCTTCTTCAATAGAGA